>NW_018405306.1:745951-804319 GCF_002113885.1 Mizuhopecten yessoensis
GGGGGGGGACAGATGCTACATATTTTATAAAAAAATATATTGTCCCAGTAACCTAGCCATCCAATAATCTAGCAACCATCAGTAAGAAAGGAGAGATTGATTATCATAGCATTGATTTCGTGGAGTGTAATAATTGCGTCTATGAGGGAAATATACATGCAATCATGCACCTTGTGAATGTTTGGTTTCGAGTATTGTTTTTAATCTACATAGAGTTATCAATCAAAACAGTAGAATTTTGTAGACTAAAACGCTAACATTTGACAAATCGTGAAAGCAACAGTAACCAATTATGTACCAAAACTAAGTAATAAATAGTTCCAGCTTTTTGTTTCCGGTATTCTTCCATTTCGCATTGTTTATTTCCTTTTGGATTGACATTAGTTATTTTGAAATATTACGACTGAGAAAAGCTTTCGTTTCACTAGCAAAATAGAACATGTTCATATTTATTTTTAGACGAATAGGAGGAGAAGTAAAATCAGCATTATACGACACTATACTTATCTTGTGTGCGCTATCTGTTCTAATATCTCCCTTAATAATGTGAATAATCTATTTTTAAAACATCACAGCCTTGGCGCTACCCATGATGCAAGTAACTCCGGAAGTTGTTCAAGCGCTCTTCACTATGTTATGGCACCACGACTTCCTGCTGTTAACGAGACTCTCGCGTCAAACCCGTACGAGTTCTCGTCCTGTTCGAGATCTCAGATTGGCATTTACCTCAGTAAGCTGGGAAGGTAAGCATACATTTACAATTTCTATATAATCTCTAACAGATATTGAAAATTCGGTGTCACAATTCCACAGAAAAGTAACTAAAAAAATCAAATATATTGGTGATGCTAGATAAGAAAAGCATCCCGTGTCTTTAAACTGCGCAATTCTGATAATACCATTTTGTTTTCATGATACATGTCTTTTAGCTTGTCTCTAAAAATGAAAGTACGTTCTTGTATACTGTTTTGTTTTATTTATCTAATACAGATTTTCTTTTTAAATAATTGCTTCATTGGGGAATGGCACATTGTGAAGGTAGATAACTTTGTATGATTTCCCTTTTTTTGTTCTCGATTGAATTCTAATCATGTAAGTAAAAAAAACATTAAACTTTGTAGTCAATATTTTCAACAGTTATTTGAAATATGCTTCGTTATTCACAGAATTTTGTCAATATTTATTCCTGAAAATGGAGAACAGATTTACTTCTTTTACAATGTCAATCCTCGATAAGTATATTCTTGTAAACATAGCCCAAAATACAAGCTTTATAATTATGATAAAATTACACAAATACGTTCTATACAATTGATGTCGGATATACTTCGTTCGAAATGTAAGCTATCCATTTTCTTGAGTAATTATAATGGCATTGCATGGAGTATCATATGAAAGACGCCAAACAAAATCATCGCAGATAACATTTTATATTAGCAAATTTCGTTTCCGGTAATTCATTCGAAAAAAATGGTTTTTTTTTTTTTACTAAATGAGAAAAGTGGGAAAAGTGATGGTATTTTCTGTATCGAATGCTGGAGTTAGAGAAAGATAGATCACAATTCATAACAATACAAATATGTTTTAATGTAATATGACAGAAGGAAACAGTACGCTACTTTTGACATCAGCCGATTTCAAGATACGAGAAATATTTTACAGTTATAGGTGAAAGCAAATAAAAAATATTGTACTCATATAGTTTTACAGTATTTTTCATTAATTTATAACAATTATGATTATGTTCATTCCTGTGTTGCATTTGTATAGTATCGGATATGAAAAAAATAAATGGCACGTAGTGTTGCCAGAAAAAGAAGTGAAATACTACTCTTGTCTCTTTTGATATATTTTCCCTCCGTGATCCCGAATGACCTTTTGTGTAATTGTTTTGCTTATAAGTGACGGAGCCTCTGCCAGTAAAGGAAAACAATTCGACTAATATGTACCATTAGGTGAAACTCAGATAGCATTTAGCGTCTAATATGAAGCCATCTTAGAACCGGGAGTTTATTTGATGTCCTCTACAACTGTATCATTATAACCATTTATTTCTTCATCTGTTACTCCTTTTTCTTATGTATTCCAATGCCTCAGAAATTACATACATATGATAACATTGCCTGATTATTAAATAAAATGCTGTTTCACCAAGTGTCTCTCATGACACCCCAACGGTTTAATCCAAATCATCAGTAAATATACTATATCAGTTAAATTTAAATTATTCTAATTTTAGTGACTGCTTATCGAACGTGCCGGACATTCTTAGCATGGTGACCCTGACGGAGAAACCAGGCAATGTATACCCTGTCGATCAGCAATGTCACACACTTCCGGAGCAAGACTGGGTTATATGTCGGGTATGTCAACTTGTAAACTGACCATTACCTGGGGAACCAAAAACTGTAAATCAGTCAATTTTCGAGAACTGTAATGCCTGCAAATGGATTCAAAAATTGTTTATTTGTTAAGAATTCAATTTGCTTTTTTTCCATAAAAATTGCGAAGAGCAATGGCAATACCATATTAATATTTTTAATGAATTCTGCCGAAATATTTGATTAAACTTGTCAATTCTCCTGACAAAGCATTTCCAGTAATATGGAATCTTGTCATCTTAGAAAATGTCGCTCTCTAGGTATTTTTGATGCAGAAATTACATTACAGTATTTTGAAGTGGAGTCTCGCTTCCTGTATCAGAAATAAAAAATGTCCGCTAGGCTTGACGAGAGTATCCGGTTCAAACACGTTCATCATAACACCGATATCTGAAGAAAAAGTGATGAATTGATGAATTCGCTGTCAAAACAGTTATTTTATGTTACGCCTGTTTTATTCGTTGTACGTTCATTGAGCGTGTTGTTCGCTCCTTGAAACCATTGTTGACCTTTGACGCCTTCATTGATCTTCGTAGGCTTCGGTGACCTTAATAACCCTTGTTGGACGTCTTGACAGTCACTGAGTTGTCGCTTCCATTTTCATTACAGGATAAGTACGTGAACTACCCCCTTAAATGGGCAACAATTTGCTATCAGCTTGAATGTCGACGTGTTGGAACCAGCACATGCATCAACCGTCGTCAGGCCTATGATGGCACACCTTGTGGACACATGAAGGTATTATGTTCTCGTATGTGCATCCGCACATCTTTTTGATGTCGCTCTTTGTTTAGTGTTCCATATTTGAGGCATGGATGTCTAGTGGTAGGAAGGCCGGGCCCGTGACCCTAGTGTTGCGGGTTCGAGTCACGTCACGGCAGTTATTGTATCTTTGAGCAAGATACTTTACTCAGCTTGTTCCAGTCTTCTCAGCTGTAAATGAGTACGTGGCTGGACAGTGCTGGAGTTGTTGAATGCTAGATGTGAGCGCCGACGTGGCAGCACCGGCTGTTTGTTCTCAAGGGAGTTGAGAATGATATTGGCTGGTTGTAAAGGCTGTATAACCACGAATTATAATTTGTGAACCGCTTTGAGACAACCTTCGAACTAGGTTGCGATAAAGCGGTCTATAAGAACCTGGAATCATCATTATTATTAATTATTGATATTATTGTAGTTGTTGATGCGTAAGCTACCATATGAAATATATTATATTTAACACTTGCTCGGCCACAAGCTTGACTTAACATTCTTGTTTGAAGTCGAAGGATGCTGATATTTTCAGTAGCATTATGTATCATACTGTTCATCTAAAAGGTGCCAAAACCCCCAAACTTAAGTGCATACCATCAAATCAGGATAACCAGACTTTCCTATTAAATTTCTCTCTTTTTTTTTTTAGATTTTCAAGGTTTTTTAAACTGGATATTTGTTACCGCTTATTATTATAATTTCATTATGATAAATTGCTCCATACCATCTGCGCACGGATACAATTTCTCCTTTAGATTGATAATGATATCGACAGCAGGATATCAAATTATTATTCCGAATAAAGTATTATTTAAAAAGAAGATGGTAGCCGATTTAAAGACCCTCTTTCTGTGTATTTCTTGATGTTCAAATACATTATTGATTTTACAGTGGTGTGAAAAGGGGCGTTGTGTGAGTTCTCAACAATCTTCTTCCAGATCAGGTGTGTTACATAATTACTTATTTTTTAATTAGAATGTCACACTTGGTAAGGTATGTTTCAAGTTAATTTAGTATTGAGATTTGTAGTATCAAATATGTTATGTAGATGATGAATCTGTTTGTCCGCACTCTAAGATACCACTGATGTTCCTCATATCAAAGAGATTCTTCAGCCATCAAAGTAGTTTCCCAACTTAAGTGAAACGCGTAAAGAACTTTATGCTTTCATATAAGATTTCAAGTGATTAGCAAAGAATATTTAATATTCAACTATACTTGAAATGGTAATTCTTTGTTGAAGAATATTCATATACGCAACTTTAATCCAAATAATATTTCTATGAACATATTTGACTAAGCACACAATCATCTAACGGGGCTTTTGTTCTGGTGTTTTGACTGGATTTCTTCTATAATAAGTAAAAAGAATTATGGCGTAGAACAAGTGTATCGTCGATTTTAACACAAAATGATTTTTGTCCGTAGAAATCTGTCCACTTGGAGACGATCTTACCTTCGGTTGCCAGGCTAGTCAATGTTCGGGATATAGCAACATCATTCGGACGGGAATCTGCTGTTCAACATGTCTTGAGTTATCAACAACAGCACCGACAACTACAACCACTACGCCTACAACAACAACAACAGCACCGACAACTACAACAACGCCTACAACTACAACCACTACGCCTACAACAACAACAACAACACCGACAACTACAACCACAACACCGACAACTACAACCACAACACCGACAACTACAACAACGCCAACAACTACAACCACAACACCGACAACTACAACAACAACACCGACAACTACAACAACAACACCGACAACTACAACCACAACGCCAACAACTACAACCACAACACCGACAACTACAACCACAACACCTTCATCTACAACCACAACGCCTACAACCACAACGCCTACAACAACAACACCGACAACTACAACAACGCCTACAACTACAACCACAACACCGACAACTACAACCACAACGCCTACAACTACAACCACAACGCCTTCATCTACAACCACAACGCCTACAACTACAACCACAACGCCCACAACTACAACACCCAGGACCACTACAACTAAAACAAAAGCAACAACTAAGAAAACTCCAATAACAACAACACCGTCATCTAAAACAACAACACCCCGTGATGTGTCAAAGGACCCATTGGACTCCTTTGCGTTACGAGAACTTATATCACATTTTATAGCTCTTGCCATGATCGTATAAACAAGCGTCTTTGAGAATTTGTTATATGATAAGACAGCAGGAAGTATACAAAGATGTGATAGAAATATTTTCTGAAACATTGCACTGACTTTATTTATATATAGTCTATGATGCCTATTTCTAGTCGATTGAGATTAAAAGGATTTGAATATCATGAAAAAGATATAAAAAACACACTTCTTAATACGGAAAATATGAGGTTTGTGAGATCATTGATTCACAAATAAGTGTCGGTATGGATATATGCTAAGTTGTGAGGTTGTTTGTAATTCTATAAGGATATAACTGTTTGTTATTTTTTCGGGTCAGATACGAGTTTCCCGAACAGTCCTTAACTCCAGGAAATCAAACTATATTGATTATAAGGAGAAATCTGAAGTGAATGAAATTTTCCTTAACCTTTCCTTTCCCGTAAAGTAAGCAATTTGGCTTTACTATTGAACATTCGACCGCGTCACTACATGAGCAGTGTGCAACTCCACGTACATAACGACCAATATATATGAGAAAATATGTTCAATCGGCTACACAAAATAATTAATTTTAAACGCAATCAAAAGCAAATCAAAAGTGCTGTTCACTGTATATTTTCTATATTTACTAATATATCAATATATATTCACTGGAACCATATTGTCATTTCAAACACGGGTCACGTGGTTAACATTAGCAACCCACTCTCACTTGTGTTTTTTCTTAGTGCAGTATTTAAACATTTTGCTATACATCAAACTATGATTGGCCTTTGACGGCGTATAAGGTAGTATGCATGCAGTTGGCAACGAACATATTCCTTTATGGAGTGCTAACGTACTCACCTTAGTTGTGAAATGTCATAATAAGGATACATATATATGTACGTCGCTAAGGACTGGTCGTTATACTTCTTATATATAATCATTAAGTATGTAATGACAAATACCTGCAATTCATATGAAAACATATGACTATTAATGTATTTGGTCAACCGTAACGGCAAACATATCCATATATGTTTAGTGTTTTGTGAATTTGCATGTGACTATATCAAATATTATGATCATAATTCATTTGAATCATGTTTCTTTTTTTATAATTATCTTTTTCAAAGTTCGTTTGCATATTAAATATTCTTGTAAACAACAGAATACTGAAACATAAAAGTTCTTTTTTTACATTTAATAAAACTGATAGGGCTTTACTTGTATTTGATACCATATTAGGATTTCTTGAAATAAAATATAATCGGTAATTTGCATTGAAACGGCTTATATGCATACATGTTGAATGTTTCTGGTGACCTTTTTTCATCAACGTTTCCGTAGTCTTAAGAAGGCGGCTACTATGTTGCCAAACTCAGAGGTTGACATAACATTTCATAAAAGCGTTTGTTTACCTGGACTTATATACTATTATAGTATTGGTTATAGCGGTTCAGAGATTGTTCACGCTAACTATTAACGGTATTATCTTAATTCTCTGAAATTAACATCTCGAAATCATTACTTTTCTGGAGTCGCGAAGTCTAGACATAGTTCATTTTAAAGGACAAAGATCATTTTAAGGACAAATAAGTATGTTTTCCTTTGCTATGATGTATGCATCGTATCTACTGTTGATTTATGCTTAATTAATGACACTGGGAACGGATTTACCCAAAATTTGTCAATTTGAGACGTTCCGTACCTTTTATTGCATTATGTAGTTAATAGCTCTTCCTTTTTATTCGAGGAATACCTTGTGTTGGGGCCGTTGCCATGCAACACGTCGACTATTTCATTAATGTAGCAGATCCAAAATCACGTGGAATGTTTCAGTCTAGAAATGTTACCTACAAAAATGTTGAATATTTGAAGAGTTTTCGACATGCATGTACTATGTACTATAGATATATGATTTATTATACTGTAGATATTATTTATTTTGTTTTTAATCGTTAACATCTTTGAGCCTTATCTTAGAAGTATTGTCTCAAAGAAATGCAGAAATGATATTCTTGCATATCAATGAAACAAATTTTTCGTTGTACTTGATATCATATGTCTTATAAAACATTGTTCTACACATCGATATATTACATTTACCCCTCCTGTAGCTTTCCCATCAACTCTCGTACTCCAATCCATAGGTGTTCGGCTTCTTGTTTTCATTTAACACATTTCGTACTTAATGTTTTTCGCAACGTTTCCTGTTAAAAATTGATAAATGATTTGCACATACATGTACATAAATACAGTTTTGCGATCAAATCCTGGAAATGAAAATGAAGAGCACGCACAAAGGAACCTCATAACCTAACATTGCTAAGCTTCGTATTCTATATGACATACTGGTATTAATGAAAGTTTAACGCTTCAATCATTTAAACGTGACCTACTTTGAGCGATCATAATATATAAAGGTATTCTCCGCGTACAGTTAGCCGCCTTTTGTCGCTTTACCGCGAACAATGAACTTAAATTTAAGCAGAGAATAATACAAACTAGTCGGGCATGCGAACTAGATGTGTATTCACCTTGAAACGTAAATATTTTTCTTTAATTGCAGACTTATTCGCTGTCGAACAGTTTTAACGCAAACCACAGAAATCCTTTAATATATTCATGTCCCATCGTTATTTTGATACAATTATTTATCACATAATCGGCCTGTTATCCAGTGAATTCACCCGTGTAATATTTTTTACATATGATACCCTGGAGCGTTTTTCATTGGCTGTGCCAGTCAGAAATCGATGGTGACGTCATAATATGGACAATGACGTGACGTCATAAATTGTGAATGGCGAAACAAAATGGCTGTCTCCGTTTGATTAAACCTCTACATTTTGGCTTTAAAACCTGTCAAAATGCAAGTTTTCTGAGTTATGTGATAAAAGGTATCTTAAATTTGTTTTCATTTCATATCAGCTTTTATGAAACTTGTCTCAAAGGTTTAATATTTGCTCGTCAAGGCTCGCAAAAATGAAAACTCCTAAGACTCGTTTCATAAAATCTCATATGAAATGAAAACTCATTTAAGGTCATATATGTATTAAAACAACGATGACATCACTTTTATTCATGTGAAAGTTTTATTGTAAGCACACGAAGCTCTTTATACCATGCTTACTTATCTTGGTTTAGAACAATGTTGTCTGTAGCCTTCAAAGTGTGTGGAATATATCGGTGAATATACTGAAGGTCGAAAGCAGGATGAATGTGTACAGAATACACAATTATAAATCCGTTCAAGCCAGTGCAGTGATTGACCAATCCGGGGGATATCGTATGTCCCAAGGCTTTATGCAGTGGAAAATGTGATTTTTCGAGAGTTGATAAATTATTGCATTGACCACAAACAGTGTTAGTAATGTTTTTGTTTTAGACACCTAACGTTGAAGTCTACACTATCTGCGATAATACGCCAGAGGTGGTATGCAGATTATTGGAAGGAGAAATAAAAGGATGACATGGGCGACACAATACAATAAATCAAAATTAAACACAAATAGGAATTGAAGACGTTTTTGTAGCTCTCGAGAACGCCTGTTTCATTTGTCAAATAAATAGTGAAAACGTCCGTTGTCTCATCTCTACACCGCTGAAACAATTAAGATACAGTGTGCCGAATCAGTATAGTCAGCTGTCAAAAATCATATATAGACATTTCGCCTGATAGCACTCCAATACTGTAGGCAAATGGGGTCAGAAAGATGACTCGGCTGATGGCCCCTTCGTCTCTGCCCATTGAATCCCCTTTTCTCCTAACCAAGATGTATTTTTTTTATTTTCCTAACTTACCAGTTGTCCTCCCTCTAAGATACGTTCGATCTCTCCAGTCTATGGTGTGGTTGTGTGTGCTATTATGATATACAATGACTGATTTATTGTATTGTGTCTCCGATGTCATCCTTGTATTTGTGGTGTTGACTTGCTGTGTCATGGCTTCAAGGTCTTTCCAAGGTTCTTTCAGGCGTGTCCCAAATTTTCAGCCAGTTTCCTGATATATGTGAGGTTAATGCAGTGATTTACCAATCTGCGGAATATTGTATGTTCCAAGGCTTCAGACCGTGGAAAAACATGATTTCTAAATAGAAAAAGAATCTTTCCCCGAGGGTTGATATTTCCTTATCTCACCCACAAGGGGGTGAATTATTCTTTTTCTCTTACCCTGTTCTCCCATCGTGTATCATATACACAATGGGTTGACGTGACGTTGAGGGATTGTTGACGTGACGTCATTGTATTGTTGAAGTGACGTCACACCATTGTTATGAATAAGCAAATCCCCCGTCTCAACCCTACGGTGAGACAAGGAAACCTCACATCGGTTAAAGTCCGGATAAACTTGTCCAGGGTAAGAGACAGGAGTGTCTTTGATACTTAATAGAAAAAGTACATTGCACAGACTTTTTACAATTTTGCGGAGTTTTCGTGTTTCAATTTTTTCCGTTTAATGCTGTGGCTATGGTACATTGGAGACATTTTTGTTTCCGTTTTACCCATGTATATTGACGACCTGTGTGGTGTGGTATTGAGAAACTATACGTATTAGAAACAGCATAGAAGTAATTTCTTACAGATTGTATTTTAGTAAATAAAACGTTTTGAACAGATTATAAAATAAATCTGCTCTATCAACATATAAAGACTTTCTTATATCATTTTCACACTGGAATACCAAAACGGCGATTGTTTAGCTTCACAAGTTTTAAAGTCCGTTCTGCACGATGTAAAGAAAAAATATTGCATAGTATTGTAGTAATTTCTTTTTTTTACTATATACCACGCGAACGATACAAAAAGCGCTCGCAGAGCTCGCTATGAAGCTCACTTCGTGAGCCCGCTTCCCGGGCTCACGCAAGACCGTTCGCTATTAACGTAAAGCAATTGCAATTTGTCATTTAAGACATATAGTTCTTTCAGTCATTCTTGGTATGGATATTTCCTGCACCCTCGAACCCCGTTTGCACTTGTTTGTCGCAAAGAAAACTGCTTCAATGATCACTACATTCAGCGAAGTATATATTCCACTCTGTGATCGATTTAAGACCCCGCCCACCGACCTCTCTTTGTGTCAGTTGACCTTAACTCCTGCTGCTCTTGTCCGCAATAGTGTTAGCAATATTGAGGCAAATCAGAATGTAATTGATTCAAATTTTAATTTTAATGTTTTCATATTTCAATGCTGCTAAGGTTTTTTTGTGATAACTTTGTAAATGATTTTCACAAAATTCTATTTTAAGCTCTATGCTTGGATGAAAATGTCAGGGCGACCGACCGTGACAACACTTATTAAACTGTAATAAAACGAATCACGTGGTTGTTAATGCGATGCGTTGACTGTCTAGGCTAGGAACGTCCTTCATTTATAACAAATGTTAAGGCCGAGACGGAGTGACAGTTCTCACTATAGACAATCGTCAAGTCTTGGGAATACTCAACGACAAAATATCGTTAGAATATTTCAACAGGCATAATTTACGACGAAGATGGAGCGCCTGGTTGTCTTTGGACTGTGTATACAGGGGTACTTTGGCCTGAAAATGGTGGACCTCAGTTATGAATTGGACTCGGATGCAATCACCTGGCCTTTTAACCCTCGCTTCAATATGTCAATCATGCATCGCGGAATGTGGGGCCACGCGTGGTAAGAATCTACTCTTCTACTTGTACGTTTACCATGCTAACATTTCTTATTACCAAAACGTACAATTACAGCGACAGAAAATGTATATGCATGATGTTATATACAGTTAACATTGTTTAACACAAAACACTCTTGTATTGCTTTTGAAATATGCAAGGTAATAATTAGAACTTTTGTAGATCTAGAAATAATGTGATGTTTGCTTTCGTCTATTTCAACATGATGCATGTATCATATAGATCATATTGAACAGTTTACCTAGACTTTTCCTTCCCACATTCAGCGTCCATGTAAACTTGTAGAAATTGTTTTATTAACAATAACAGCTAACTTGAGTTAGATTAACATGATGACCAATCATTACTCGCTGGGGAACCTCTCTTTATTAAGAATATAGACCATCAGTACCGGTGAAATAAAACCTGGTGTTCCGGTATTGTAAGTGTCTTCTGCTGTATTGACACGCCTACCACAACATAGCGAAAAACGTTTTTAGAAAATCGAGGTCATGTCTTAAAGGCGACACCCACAGTAAATTTATTCATGAACTCACAAAATCCAGACATCAAATATGAAGGTTGCAACTGACTTATGTAACTCCATTATATCGTTAGAAAACGTAAACTGTGAATAAATTAGGTTACACATGATATGTCACGTCAGCGTTATGATGAATATAGTTGCTTACTTGAGTGTAATCCCTAACTTTTTGCTTTGACACGCATTAACTTTTCATTTCAAGTAAAGATAGAAATATTTGAATATCGTTAAAGATAAACAGTGTCTGTAAAGTATGTCGTGGACTTTGATGTTTTCAATGGCTGAAAACACTTGAAGATTTGCACAAAATGGATATTTTGTGTGAGTGGTTTTTTTTAGAATTGTAGATGCAATTGCGAATTTTTTATCAGGGAAAATGTCTTCACGTTAAACAAGAATTGTAAAAAAGTGAAAATCAGAGTTTTGCAAATTAACACATTTTCTAGTCTTTGAGAAGTTTTCATCAATCGTGTTACAATTAATGTTAAATTTATTATAAGTTATTTGTTCCGATTGCTATTTGTTATTAATATATTATGAAATCTGTCTTGATTTTCAATCATAAAATATACATACCCTTTGCATCACTAATGCCATTTGAATAACGAAATGATAATATAGGTATATCTGAAACATGACTTGACGTCTGTAACGGCTGACTGAACTTAAATAACCCGAATTGAGGCGTTCAATTGTACCAAAAGAAATACTTTTTTTGAAATCCAATATTTAATTAAAAATTACCTAAAATGTTTTGGTAACCGATAACTGACAAATTGTAAATTAAATTGTTCCTGTCACATTGATATGCCGGTATGGAGCATTCCTGCTGCGTGTGCCAGCACTTGGTCTATTGCTTTATATTCCCTAAATCTTTATGTAGTTGTGTGTGAAATCGGTGTTTTAGGGCTGAATAAGAAGAACTTGAAATATTTGTAACAGTAAACTAGGGCTCAGTACGATTCTTCCTGATACGCATCCATGATTAAACACCGATGCTTCATTTTCTACTTCGGCGATTAGGTTTAACATCTGATATGAGAAAGCTATACTGTTCTTGATTTAATCGCAGTTACTTAGATCACTTGACGAGTGCACGTTTGTGACATATCAACTATTCGTGGAATTATTAACATGTTAAAAGAACTTATTATTGTCAAATACCCTTATATTTTCTGTTGTTGGTGGACAATGGATTATAGGCAGATTTTATGATAAAGAATAGTATGAGGCGACTATTGAGGGTGTCTCCTATATAATCGTGTTATCAAATAATAATTAAATCTTGCTTGTAACAAGCATTTTCATTGGCTTAACAATTTATGTTATCAACCCATAACGTAAAAAATGACGTCGCTTTTTGTAACGTCGCTTTTGATTGACTGATACAGCAGCGCAATAATTTCTAAAAGAAAAGAGTCCATCAATGAAAGTGGATTTCCACAAGGATTGTGTATAGCAGATTAAATTATAAGGATTAATTTGAATATATTGTTCATGTTATGGAGCTATAAAACAAACAAACGGAGTGTACTCTCATCATAAACCGCTTCGCGGTTTATTTAGAGTACACTCCGTTTTTTTGTGTTATATCTCCATAACATGAACAATATATTCAAATTAATCCTTATAAAAAAAAAATATATATATATTCAAGTTAATCTTTAAATATTAGTAAACATTTTCTTCCTGTTGGTAAGTATAAATAGCAGACAGATGTGTATGACAACCAGTGGAATGTTTCTATGTGACGTTTCGATGACTGGTACTGTACGTACTCTGTGACCTTCATCAGACAAATAACTAGTGAAGCGGTGTGACGTTGCTTTCTTGCTCTATCTTTGCCTGGATGGCTATGGGACGCCTTTACTGCTGTTGTGGCTGTTTGGTCTAAAGCTCTTCATATATGGTTTATTATCCTGTAGCGTAGTCACGGTCTTGTCCTCATAATCCTCGGTGTTGCCGTTGCTTTGCCCCTGTCTGCCGTAAAACGTTTGGCTTGTAGACTCTCGCACATCTATGGCCAGTTATTAAACAAAGCGTATCTGAATCCAATTGTCGATTGTATGCGTCATTCAGTACATTTGTAACATCGTCGTGTGAATACGCTTATAGCGTTTCCGAATTGACATTTAATTTAAATTACCAACTCGTATAAGTTTTACATCTTTGTACACATACGCTTCACTGGTCATTTGTCTGATGAAGGTGACAGAGTACGTACCGTCCTAGTCATCGAAACGTCGCACATAAACACTAATTGGTAGGGATATGTAACCTTTCGTCAATTCTCAATCAATAGTTCATCTAAGAAACCGACAATGATCTGAAACACGTATTGTCAAGTTTTATTCATAATTACAGTATTGTTCAAATTCATTTAAAGCTAATTGTAAACCATCTGGTGTTTCTGAAAACAGGACAGTATCATCGGCGTATAAGATAATGAACAGTTTGAGATACACTCCAATGTTGTCAATACACAGTTTGTCTATTGTTTGAAGGCAATTACATTTTTTTCAACAAGATAAGTTTCTAAATCATTTAAATAAATTGCAAACAAAAATGGTGATAATTTTCGCCCTGTTTTAAACCGATCTCACAATTGAACAAATCCGACTGTTCACATCCATTTTTAACACCTGATTTGGTTTTATCAAATAACGTAAAAATAATATTGATTTTTTTTCCAGTAATGTTGCTTTTTTGGAGCTTTTTCCACAGACCAACTCTCCATACAGAATCGAACGCCTTACTGGAATCGATGAAAGTTTTTTTCCTAATGAAAATTTTATTGAGATTTAGGAATACGATACAAACCTGTTATCGGTTGTAGAATGACCCTTTCTAAACCCAGCTTGTGCAATGCTTATAAGGTCACATTCATTTAAACGATTATTAATAACCGAAGTGAACACTTTGCCGAGGCACGAGACCAAATTGATCTCTTTATAATTATCCGGATTTTTGGGATCGCCTTTGTTTTTATATACTGGTTTTATAATACCAATCATCCACGCATCTGGTATAGACGCAGTATTCAAAATGAGGTTAAATATTTTTCGATAAACAGGTAAAAATACATCCATTGTAATTTTTAGATATTCATTTTGGATTTGATCTATACCAGAGGCTTTACTATTTTCAAATTGATTAAAGAAAATTCAATTTCATCAGCGGTAATTTCACCATTCAGATAATCTTCAAAAATACTATTATCAGGATTTTCCAGCTCAAAATCGTCATCCTCTTGAACAGACTTGTTCAGATCCTTAAAGTATTTATATAGTTCAGTAATACATATATCAGCATTACCTTTCTTTACAGATCCGATACATTTATCCAAAATATTCCAGATTTTTTTTAATCCATTCTAGCAGTATATCTTAACTCGTTTGACAATTTCTCCTGATAATTTCTGTAACTATTATTCAATGTTTTTCTATAAACTTTACTAGCTCTATTGAGACTTATTCTTATCATACACTTTGTCCCCAAATAGTGTGTTTCAGTGTTTCCACATGTTTACTGTTTACTAAGGTATACCGCCTATATCACGAATGTAGATAAAACCGTGTTACGAGTCGAGCAAGCACTGATAAGGCAGTAGGTGTATACAGTGTTTAAAAGGCGCTACCTCAGTGTCGAGCGGTAAACGTGTTCTAAATGTTTATTTATATAATATAGCGAAAATGCAAAGTTAAGACTCTGTGACTCCGGTATTACGTATTTACGTTAATAGGTCGTTAAAACCTCTGTATGGCCCAGTATGACTATTTAAACTGTCGTCTTGCCCTGAATATTTTGTTGGTGTTGACGGGTTGTTTATTTAAGGTTTACGTGAAAGGGGTTGTCAAGGTAGTCAACATGGATTAGGAATTAACACATTATAGAGCATCGACCCCATCAACCAGAACACATCAGGATTCAATCCTTACGTAACAGTATAAGTTCGATGTGACTCTCCAGCGATACTAAATACCAAAAGAGTGGATACCCATATCTAAGTTATTCCGATGCTTATGTGGAAACACTTCGAATAGGGACAGTGTTTCTTTTACATTCTAACAACTCGTTTTCAATCTTAATAAATCTTTTCTTAAAATATGTAACGAAACCTGAGCATAGAGGGTTAAAACTAAGCCTACTGAAACTGATATTAACATAACTAGCAGGAATCAGAAACTATAAACAAATTTTGAACACTTATGTGTACCCGCCTACGGGACGTACCGTCTATCGATAGAGAGTATGAACACACTGTACCGAATAGGACACTGGCATGTTGTAAAATAAGCCTTGTCTACCGTTTGGGTCAATAGTGGTAATCCATACAGTGTAGATACATTCGCTAACGCAAGGCGAAACGTCACGTAGCTGAGCGACAGACTGAGTTTACAATTTCGTCACATCGTTGTACAGGTAAAAAATAACGATCGCTCACTCAGTCATAGCTTGACAAAGAGACCAGTCGGTCTTGAAACGTTAGTTTGGTGTTGTTTAGATTATGATAATTATGTCAATACAACATTTTAAATCGAACTGGAATATTAAGTTAAACCCAGTAGGTACTTCATCAACAGTGTGAACTGTGAAAATGATGTTTAAAACTTGTTTTGTTTAGGTTGGAAAACAACCGTATTGATCTTGCTGAGCACACAGGAACGCACGCTGACGCTCCTAACCACGTAGCAGCGGGAGAAGGACCCTGGAAAAATCACCAGATTCCCATAGAACGACTGGCAGGTCCCGGTGTCATAATCGACGTGAAAGCCAAGGCCGAAGCGAACAGTGACTATAGAGTCACTAAAGACGACATCATGGCCTGGGAAACGCGCAACGGCAGAATCCCGTACGGAGCTGTTGTCCTGATGAACTCAGGATGGCAGAAGTACTATCCAAATTATAATGCTGTTTTCAAAACTAACAACATCAGTGATTCAACCAGCTACCACTTCCCCAGCTGGCACGAGGACGCAATTGATTGGCTTATATCAAGTCGTGTGGTGTATTGCGTCGGAGTTGACACGCCCTCCACCGACTATGGCCAAACAGATACATTCCCTGTTCATCTTCTCCTCAGCAAGGAAAATATCATTGGTATAGAAAGTGCAGCGTACCTTGAACGACTGCCAGAAAGTGGATCAACCATCTTTGTATCACTGCTGAAAATCAGAGACGGGAGTGGAGGGCCTATCAGGATGTTCGCCACTTTGCCAGAGGACGATGAAAACGAGTCAAATATGGCTGCCATTAGTGTTGTGTCACCAACACTTAAACTTGCCTCGTTTCTGCTGCTCGGAATACTATGTTTTTGAACACAACCTCTTGGTATAACCATTTTCAGTATATATTACGTATTAAGTTTTTATTCAGTATATACTTAGAGGTTATTATATGACCATATCCATATACTTCTCCGTATCAGCCCAATGACTGATGATTCGAGGGCTAAAACGATCATCTGGTAATATATCAGCAATAACACATAACACACGCAGAAAAGATATATCTCCTAACAAGTATGATCACACTACTATAAATAAAACTCAATTAACTGTATAGCAAATATAGATTGATATACAGTGTGTACACTACCAGTTTGAGGTGGGATTTTTCTGAAAAGTGTTGAACCGGAAGTTAAACGCTTATGGCGCGTGCCGGGCAGATATCGAGAATGCTAGGTGGATATAGCGCGTGCAAGGTGGATATGTGTTGGTCCAGAATATGGCTTATGCACAGCTAGCAGTATCTCACATACGAAACAACCCGTATCACCGACAAGTATATAATAAACCATAATATATTCTACCTATATATAAACTTTTACTTATTTGTATATTATACATTGACATATAAATAAGATCTTAAATGTGTTTTCATTTCATATGAGATTTATGAAACGAGGCCAAGAATTTTTCAACTTAGCGAGCCTCTGAAAAATTCGTGACGAGTTTCATAAATCTCATTTGAAATGAAAACAGGTGTAAGATCCTTTTTATCACAAAATCAAGATTGTGGCATTTATTCGTGTAAAACGACAATTTTCATACAAGCTTGAAATGTAAAGCCGCCATTTTGACTCCAGTGGGTTAGTCTGGGAGGTCATGTACTTGTCCTAGACGTGACGTCACCATTGAAGCCTACAACCATGCACAGAGCTGATAGATGATATAAAATGGGTTCATAAGCAAAAAAAACACATATGACATGGGTATGTTCACTGAATAACACAGTACATTATGTGATAGATACGGCACTCATGTATTTTTTACATGTTGGTGTGATTTTTGTTTTACATTGCATGATTATGTTTAAATAAATATGAAGACATGTCTTGTACATTCTTAAAAGAAGAAAAGAAATGTTTTGTTGAACTTATTTTAGTTATTCATTCATATGATATATCTTTCTAAATCTAAAATAGCTATATTTTTTATTTGATAAATCTCGAAACGTATTAAGTTTTAAATATTTGTTAACATAAGACATAATATTGAAGGGAGTATAATACATCAAAGATACATTTAACTCGTTAAGTGTTTGTGGAGAATGCGATGTTAGAAGGATATAAAAGAATCATTGTGGTAGGCAAATTGTTATCAAAATACGTGTCAAAATCGCTTTACCTCACGTCGCTCAAGTCAGACAAATGTTACGAGGTAAATACATCTCAGTTGTGTTAAATATATTTCAATACTTAAAGCAATTACACAGGACGTACTGTATCAAAAGCATTGACATACATATTTCGATCGATAAAAGTTCAAAGAGTTTAAAATATTGAGACTGAAACGGTGTAATTAATAGCTTTAAGCTTTTTTATCAATTGCTTTTGTCAAGCGAATTGTTGCACGTTTCCTGTCTAGTCTGCAAGCTGTTACAATTGTCAACAAAATTACTCGGCGTCAGCAGTGATTTTAATTATTGTTTATTATATCAAAAATGCATTTTAAAATCTTTTCACCAAAGTAAGACAAAAATTATTTCACAGATGTAAGTTGAGAATGCATCAGAACACTAACATGCATGTACATTAACAGCAATATGACAGTAAATGTGAAATCGTTTACATAAAAATGAGAACAAAATAGCACACGTGACAATTAAGTCTATATGAAATAGAAGGCGAAACCTGAGTATTATAAACGCAAATTACACAGATACATCACATACCCTTCTGTGATAATCAGTTATTAGTAATAAAAAATATTGAATGAAGATACGGTTAGGCAAGTTAACGGGGCTTTATATCGTCATCACATTGTCATTTGACTACTTACTTGCATGTCAAAATGTGTAACGAAGCCGTTTTTGGACACACGTTAATCTAACTACGAATCTAAGACTTAACATTCTCAAAACCACAAGCACTCATAAAATGCAGTGAAAGATATGTATGAAATTGGATATGTATGCCAAGCTGTTTATACTCGCTAGATTCATTCAGGACTGCAAGCCACAACTGTACTACAATATCACTCAGCACCAGTAGTTATTGTAATTTTCTTTTTATCATAACCACATTATATCTTTTCGACAAGTTTGGTTTGGTTTGGTTTGGTTTAGAATTGTTTAACGTCTTATCAACAGCTATGGTAATTTAAGGACGGCCTCCCCTGTGTGCAAGATGCATGCGTATAGTGTATGCGTGTGTGTTTTTGGAGGCTGCGTTATGTTCGTGTTTGTCTCCTTGTGATAGCGCAGAACTGATGCCGACTTTGTATTGCTACTTCACTGAAACATACTGCCGAAGACACCCAGCAGGACACCCCACCTGATCACATTATACTGACAACGGGCGAACCAGTCGTCCCACTCCGAAAGTATTGAGCATTCAGCAGGAGTAGAAACTACCATTTTGACAGACTTTGATATGTCTCGGCCAGGGGACAGAACCAAAAGCCTTCCTAACAGGGGCGAACTTTCAGCGCCAGGTAAAGGTAATACTGGCTTGACTGGTGTAAGTGAGAGTATATCAGACAAGTGTGTGTAACGAAATGTCTGTCTGTCAACACTGTCTACGGTTCACTGAAAGTTGGAAATCCAAATGTCCTAAATAGCTGTTAATATAGAGGGGAAGGTGCATAAAAAGCCTTCCTTATAAGAATTTCAAAATGTAGAGAAGTACTGGTTAATTTAAAATTCCATCACGATTAAGGTTTGTATAGGGTGAGCCGTGCCAGCACTAAAAAAGAATCCACCAGCTGAGTCTACCACTTTTTATGTTGTAAGATTAACATAACACATACACTGATTGCAAATTTAAAATTTGCCAATAGATACATGTACAGTATACCAAAAATTAAAAGTAACGCAACGCTGAAATAAACTGTCGCTTTTAAACCTGGCCATCATTAAAAACAAATAAAATATTGTCATGAAATAAAGTTAAATACCATAATAAAAGTACAGGATAAGATATTAACAGAAAAACAAAATAAATTGACTTATTATAACTGGAGCAGAGGTGCATCACCTCATGTTCCCATTAACTGTGTTGTGCAGTGGAATCAACAATGGATAGACATGTCTGTTAGGGTTGTCATGTATTACTGCCCTGATGATGACATGCACCCGATAGAACGGACAGGTAACAGGATGAAAAAGACAGTTCGAATACGGAAGCATCTCTTACAAAATCGCAAATGCCACTTACTCAGCGCTTGTATATCACTCTCTAGGTGACCGCTCTAGTCGCTGGGGTAGCCAATCATATACGAAAGTTGGGACTTTGTAGAAGTTAGGGTAATGACCTGTAGCTATTAGATCCCCGCTGAGCGTAAACAATATTGATGCTGCAGGATGTTGTATCGCGAAGCTGTAGACAGTCATTAAGTAGAAGTAGAGCAGAAATCCAGTAAAGGAGCGAAGTAGACAGTAAACTTTGTCTGTATGGCTATGCAATGATTATGTCATAGCGTAATTATACTGACATTTGTATGAATGGACAGTTTCCTTATTCTCGTTGGCAACATTCCAGATACAGTTGTATAGAAGTGGATGGTAGAGAGTTTCAAAATGTTGTGTTTCCCTTGACCTGGAGTTATTTTTCAGAACCGAAAAAAGTAGGAAATCCCAGCAAACCCAAAGACTTGAATATCATCATGAGTTTATACTGCGGATTCATAAACTAATTTCTGTCTTGCCATAAATTAGTTTATGAAGAATGTACTTAGTTATGAGGAACTTAGTGTTTTCCCCTTTTGTAAAGTATCTACATTTCTTGATGACGAAATATATGACCGGGCTTGTTTCCCAAAATTATCCGCGTAGCTGACAGCAAATAAAACACATACAAAACTACAGACGAAGTGGCAAATTTACATTGAACCAAATACGCTCGCAATGTTGATCACTGATCGATACTTGAGACCGAAGGCCAGTGTAGCATAATCTCTTGCTGGAAATCATTTTAGAGAAAGTGATTTGATTCAAATCTGTCATTATTTAAAAAAAAAAAAAAAAAAAAGCGGAAAATTTGTGAGAACTGAACTGGGATTGGCCTTTAATTTTATCGATGCTTTCGAACTGTTGTCTCTCTCGTTGGCTGATGTAGTATTGAAAGTTCCCTCTGAATGGAATAGGAAAGATTTTGAGCATTTAAGACAGATGTAAGCCTTTCACATGTAGAGGATCTGTGTTGAGGGGTGAACACTATCCTTTATAGCAGAAGAAGGAAAGTAGGTATCATTAGTATACATGGTTCCACGTTGTGTCCGGCGGGTTCACTGTTTTCCTTGCTCGACTCACTCTGAATTTTTACGTCAATCTCGGACAAAAAGGTTTACACCTCGCTCCACTTAGCTATATACTTAGTATCACATCTCGTTTGTGTCTTGGCTTGAGAGAATTAGTTACTGACCATAGCAGAATTGGTTTTATAGGTCAGGTCCTTACTGTACACCGGTAAATTTTCACTCAGTCAAACCTTCGCCCATGAAATAAAATTTCGCCCAATGTTTATTTCGCCCGTTCACATTTAATTTCTGTGTATATTATGTTGTTTACTCATTTTCGCTGTAATGATAAATTCGCCTTCATTATGGAGGGCGAAAAAGGCAAAATAATAAACAGCACCGAAAATTTCCCTGAAATAACGAATCAAAATAAATTGTTCAAACATATTTTCTAAGCACACTTTAATGAAACAACAAATTGATGCACAAAATTGCCTTTTCTCTGGAGCGTCATCCCATATAGATACAGGTGTATGTCCAAAACATTCGGATCAAATTGCACATATTTCGCAATAAGAAAACTCCAGGGCTATTGTAACATTACAATTGACAACGCTTTCTTTACACTAGACCCTGTTCTCTGATTTGTAGAATTAGTGTGTGGGAAAATAAAATAAAAAAAAACAAAACAAAAAAACAAAAACAAAAAACAAAACAAAAATAGTGTTATTTGTGACAGTAGAAAAAGATTTATTTTTATTTTTCAAGGAAAAACCTTGCATTTCACTGGGAAAAAACTACACTATTATCCCCAGATAGAGATAATTTATGTGATAATTTAAGATATGTATTTTTAGAATGGTATTTTATGTATGCAATTATTGTATTGTAACTTGTACATATAAATATGTCAGTATTTTATAAGTGCACACCATTACAGTGATTTGGTTTAGGGTATGTACTTATACTTGTATTAAACAGTAGGTTTACCCTAGGGATTGATTTTATGTGGGTTTTTTTTTTTTTTTTTTTTTTTTTTTTTTTTTTTTTTTNGTCTTCTCATATTGTGTTCTGTTTCAATAAATGTCGATTTTGACTTTTACCTTATGTTTTACGGCTTAGTACAAAATAACGTGTCTATTTTACAAGAGTTATATATCTTTGCCTATACAAAACTCGACCTCGTTATTGACAACGGTAACCCATTAATATGACCAAAATATTGGCTTTATGATTGTTATATATTCCTCGTTGTGTTTTTGTCACAGATCTATGTAATCAATTGCATTTTTCACATAACAATTAACTAGTCATGTTTACATTAATGTAACTTAGTCTGTTGCGCATGGTTTGTCATTTTGTACTTCGACCAGGGCGCTGCTATATTAGGCTTTTTAGCTAATGATCCACTGAGTCTAATTTTCAATTTATTTTTAAATGTGCATAAACTTAAGTATTTTGTGCATTTTATAATAAGAGAGGCACATATGAAATTAGAGTGTTTGTTACAAATTCACGATGTTCCTGGTGGTCTCGTTTTCATTGTTCCGTTCATTATGTAAATTAAAATAACTGTGGCATTGTACATTATAGATTTTGACACATAACTCAACGTCCAACTTTCCTATAATACTTCGGGATGACTTTTTCATATTCACTGGCAAATGGTAAACAGGAAAACAATTAAAATTAAATACCGACACCGATACATTCTAACTCATGATAATTCTATACACATTTAACAGATTATTTAATTTGAAATTAACGTGTACTCCTCAAATTTTTTCTAATTCATAATTAAGTGGTTTTACATACAAACGCCTTTCTTTCAATGGTAGTTTAGACTATTCGAATGTCCATATTTGTGGCCGCTCGGTTATTCATTGTTTCTCTACTGCATGCATTGTTATGTAGTTGCACAAACGACTCGAACCCAGGCATTGTATGACAACTGTATTACATTTGTAGACATACACATTGCACATGTAGTCACATGGGAGCCATCTTGGAGAATGTCCAACCCAAAACGAGGCTGTCGCTATAGTCCCTATCAGAATGCATACACCTAATATAGTCTGTTTCACATATGTTTATGTCAAACTCCACATGTATCACCAAATTATACCGATGCAAACATGTGTGTGTGTGTTAAGTTCGTCTCTCAAAATACAAGGTGGTTTACTTTGCTAGTAGATTATTTAGTCCCTAGATCTGCTGTAACTTTGGTAGCGACAGTTATCTCTTTTGAGAAGTGATACGGTTCATAAAATACACACTTTTCAGATGATTAAATTTGAAATTTACCAGTACTCCTCGAAATATTTTTATTCATAATTAAGGGGTTTCACGAACCTGCCCCTCTGTTTCAACAGTTTTTTAGACAATTTGATGGATACAATTCCTTGTAACCAGGGCTTTAATCAAGCCCTCATTTGCCTTCTGAAAGAAGACCAGCTTGGTCAAAATTTAGGCCGTTCATGATTGTAACATCTGTCGCCAAGGAAAGTCATTAAGTATTTGGTTAGTTTAAAAGTCGTAGTCAAATGATACTCTTCCTAAACTAGTTCCCTTACAAAGCGTAGCTCTACGTCTTATGTGCATTTTTATTCACAATGAAATCATAGCCGATCGCATGTTATTGAATACAGAAGCCATTGTTAGTATTCTTGTCTGTTTTCTACCTATTCCGTTATGCAAGGTGCATATCCATCTCCATGTGAATAACTGAATTAAGAGTCAATATCGTATTTATTGTATTTGTTGCAGATGCTTTAGCTGAAACGAGACAAACTTTTTTGCGTTTGTTTTCAAGATTTTTTAATTTATTCATGGGCGGATTTAGCCAAGTGGAAAACTCAATGGCTATCTACGCAGACGGCCGGGGTTCGATTCTCGTTCGAGTCGTCGTTGAATGGACTAATAAGAGAAAATTATATTTCTCCTTGACGCAAATCTTACAACCCATGTGAAGTAAAACAAATGCCCCGGTGTGTGTTTCATGGTAAGTGCTGTAGTATTCAAGCATGGTGACACTAATACAGAAAGATGCTGTTTGTAGCAGGTTTCTTCCGCAAAAGAGAACCGAACATATTTCCATCTCAATCGTGCATACACACTTGTGGAGAAATTTGCCAGTTGGCATACGATTTGTACCTACTGCCTCATAAGGCAACTATTGCGGATTCTTTAGAAAATGCCTTGATTGTATGAAGTGTATACTTAAACGTATACGTAGCGTCTTAGAAAGTCTTAATTTATCTAAATATAGCACCAGTAAATATTTGACGCTTCATATGTAAATAGATTGCTAAAAATAACTTGCAGCGTACAGCGTGAATCACATTACTTTAACAAAAACAAAACCAGTTCGACAACAATGAATCTGAAACTCAGATACTGTTTCTATAGAAATGCAAGACGCGTGATCTCAGACAGTTGATGGATGAAACTAAAGCGATATTGTTTGGAGAGAAAAAACTTCGTATACGATTATTATCCAATGGTAAAGCAGATATCGAGTTTGCAGTTACCGAGACTGGTAAAAAAGTCACGCGCGTAAACAGGGTCGACGCAACCTTCTTGTCGGTACAACCGTGTCAAACACTTTTTAACAAAATTTAAAAAACCAGGATGCAGAGTTTTACGTCAGTTGCCGTATTATGTCTTTTTCTTCGTGGTTCTGTCAGCCTGAAAATGGTGGATTTGACCCATGAACTCGACAGCAGGGCTATAACATGGCCGTCCAATCCCAGATTTAACATGTCGTTCTTGTTTAAAGGTGTCTATTCCAATATATGGTAAGTTACTCATTAGTTCTAGAACTAATCTGTCGAATATTGATATTTTTTTGGCAAATGTTTTCAATAATACAGTTCTGTTTTAGGTAATCTTAGAGTCGAAATTAATAGAAACTCTCTTAGAATTAGCTTTATTCCGAAATGTTATTTTACATCTGACTTATTTTTTTATTGTTAAATAAGCATTGAAGTCGATAGAGTAGGTATTCTGTTACGGCACGATTTATCACCCAGACACGATTTATCACCCGGCTGAGACATCGTGCTGAAAGTGTTGCTGTCGTACCACAATTTCTCACCCTTGCACGATTTCTCTCCCGAGTGAGAAATCGTGCAAAACATATGGACATAGGTGACACGTTTTCTCACCCGGCACGATTTCTCACCCCAACTCTCTATCACAATTGGAGATGGATTTTTAACGTGGGGTCTTAAAACTTGCCTTAGTATACATGTAATATATGAGTTGACATGATTTCAAATGAGTAATAGATCAATGTACAAAATGCCTTATATGTATTGATTGATTTGTCTATTAATCTATTTATTCATATATCATTATATAATGTATTGCTTTTTAACAAAAGTTTATCTAAACCCCTAAAACATATAAAATTACATTTTATGACTACTTGTTTCTATGTTATGACTATTGAACTAAATTTTCAAGGTTTTGTCCATATAAATATATGCACTTCTGGTCTTTATAACATATGCAAGGGTTTTTGTTATATTATAATGTTGTTTGAAACGTTTAACATGTAAGACCACATGCAGTTACCTTCAGAGTTAGTCAAGTGTTCCGCAACCGTTCAAGGTATATGCTGGTCAAATATGAAAACTACTTGGCACAGGTGTTACATAAAAATAGTTGATAGACTACTGACGTAAGATACCATAGCATAGCATTACAGACACTGCGAGGCAGGTGAGAAAAATATTTGATATACAATAACACAAAGTAACTTGAAACTAAATAAAAAGACCGCAACAGGATCCGAGAAGGGACGTATAAACAAACCAGTGTTTAGAAATAATTGACACTGTGATAGGTGTTGCGGAAAGCTAAACGCGTTTTACATAATATTATGTAATTGATATCTGTCGTAATGTCTGTCACCTTGTTGAAGGTCACCAGCTTTCTAAACTCCAGTGAATATGTTTTAAAAGAAATTATATACTGGAATGCTTTAGCTGCAAATCAAATGCAAACAAAATCCGATACTCTTTGTTATGATAAAGTGAACCTTATTTTTAATCACACCATATGTATTTTGTTCACATAGATTCAGTGAGGCGACAAACCGGTAGACATTTACGGTGGCCCGTTAGAGCTATAACATAAAAATGATTTATTAATGACCGTCACTCATTTATCTGGAAACGAGGCCGCCAATTGCTTATTACACCGAAGTTTATAAATCTATCATTTATTCATTCACTTTTGAAATACACAACAGAAGTCTTAAACAAAATTCACACACTCAATTAGACGATGAAAAAAATATATACTGTTGCCCGATGCATACAATGCACCTGCGCGCGCCTTCTTAAACAAATTCAAACGCAATCCGGTTCACCGACATCATTACTATCGAACGAGAATCTACATGTTATCAAGCCAACAACAGCTGCTCAATGTAAGTCATTTATTCTTCTGAATTTAGTGTTCTTAAACTGTCGCTCGGTGCCCGAATGCCACGTAGTATAAGGAAAATCTCCGCGTAGAAAAACAGAACCGTAGAAAAGCAGAGAGGCAGCGGCGAAGGACCAAATTTACCGTTCAACAACAGATTTATAGGGAACAATGTCGACTAGTTGGTTTACTTCTCATTCAGTCGAAGAATGTTTATTATTTCGAAAGACTTGAAGAATGTGGTAGGGATCATAGGCAGCTTTTTAGACTCACCAAAAACCAAAGGGTCTGAAAGGTGAAATTATCCTACCAAGCTGTTATTCTGAAAAAGATTACTTTCTGAATAAAATCACCTCGATCAGGAAACATTTATCGGAAGTGAACTCTACTTCTGACAATGATATCTCTGTCATGACTGCTGACATTAAATTTGATGGGGAACCATTGACAAAGCTCTCACCAAGAACCCTAGACGAGTTGCGCAATACCATCATGACCTCGCACTGCCTACAGACCTATTCAATCAATGTCTTGAATCACTGTTTCCTTTGATTACCTCAATCATAAACAAATCATTGGCTGAGTCAAAGGTTCCATTGTGTTTCAAGAAGGCACATGATAGACCATTGTTAAAGAAGCCTGGAATGGACGAGGAGGGGTTGAAGAACTAACGCCCAGTATCAAATCTGCCTTTTCTGTCTAAAATCTTCGAGAAGGTTGTGCCCCGGCATTTAGAGGTTCTCTATGCAAACAGTCTCAATGACAACCTGCAATTGGCCTACCGCATGGGGCTCTAGTGAGACGAACCTCCTACGTGTACATAATGACAAATCTTCTGCATTGGATAACAAGTGCAGAGGGGAGCTTATCATGCTGAATTTGTCAGCTGTATTTGACGTCATCGACCTGGCATATTTTATAAACGTCTGGAGTACTCTTATGGAGTGACTGATACCGCACTATGCTGGAAACAGTCTTACCTGAGTTAACGACACCAGTGTGTTTCCATCGGATCTAACACCTCACATGAAAGTACTAGATTTCGGGTAACCACGAAAATATTGCCTGTACTCCAATCCAATCGGAGAGATTTGTCGTCGCCAAAGCCTTCGCTATCATTGCTATGCCGATGACACACACATTTACATGGTCATCAAACCACAGGACTCTGGGATACAATTACAGAAAATCTGAAATCTTGTTTGACAGATATCAGTACCTGGATGAACGCCAACATGCTAAAGCTTAATCAGGAAAAGACGGAACTAATCGTCTTTTCCCCAAAGTGTCAGCAAACAGTGGCTCTCCAGCTCAAGGTCGGTGCCAGAACTATTGAGACTGTCCTAGCTGATAAAAACATAGAGGTGTACTTTGATAGTTTACTGAACATGGAGAAACAAGTGAACGCTATTGCCACATCCTGTTAATACTAGATCAGGAACATATCCGGCAGTTTAGAACTGCAGATGCATGCAATATGTTGGTGTATTCACCTGTTACTGTTACCTCTTGGTTGGATTATGGTAACGCCCTGCTCTGTGGTATATCTGACAAACTAACTAGTCACCTTAGAGGGTACAGAACCCTGCAGTACGGCTGGTTACTCGTATGCGAAGGGGAGAGCACATCACACTTGTGCTATATTCATTGCACTGGTTACCTGTACGATACCGGTCGCAGTACAAAATGTTGGTGTACACATCCAAAGCACTGACTGGAACAGCTCCCCATACCTACAGGAACTTGTTACCCTGTATTAGCCGTGACGATCACTGCGGTCGGAGTCAGAATCATTGTTGTGTGTCCCAAAATCTCGTACTGTGACCTATGGAAACCGGTGCTTTGGGGGGATTTCGGCCACGTTGTGGAATAGCTTATCATCTGCTATTAGAAAGTCAAATACCCTGACCAAACTCAAAAAAGACATCAAAAATCACCTCTTTATGTCTGCATTTTAGGCTCTTTACAAAGACGTCATGTAAATACCACCCTTTATTTATTCATTTACGTGCTCATTGCGATGATTATCTGCATGCTTAATGAATAAAAGTGATTGAAAGCCTTTATTTTTTTGTTTCACAATTATAACTAATTATGTATAATACTACTATCCATATGGTGTAAAGCGCTTTAGAGTAATTTTATAAATTATATAGGGCGCAATATGAATGTTTTATATTATTTATTATTTTTATTAGAGAATTAACACAAATGCTACCACTTCTTTTGATGGCAGTACCTGTATTAATATATTTATCTATTATTCATTTACTTTTCATTCCACTAAATATCCTTATCACAGAGACGTTTTCAAAAGACAATTTGCGCGAGATATACCGTATATAAAATAATATGCAATTCATATCTAACAAAGGACACCTTTCTTTGGCCAAAGGAACCAAGGACACGAAATTACACAACATGAACTTACTAAAGCAGATGTGAAATCATTGCTCTGGCAGGATACATGCATTCCCTTATTTTTATAAAGCATAACAATATGTACTCGTAACAGGAACCGTTATCACTATAAGGTGCCGATACTAACCCAGCAGTCGCAAGCGTTGCATCAGAAAATGATCGAAATGCCATAATACTAGGGTTGTCAAACCGGTCTTATTTTTGTAACCGGTTACTCGAACAATCTACCGATCGAGTGACCGGTCAATCGGTCATTTTGGTAGTTAAATAAAATACTGCAACAAATACATTACATTTTTGGACAATGTTCTATTCAAACGTATTTACACCACAAACATACATGTATATATTATTAAACATGATAGTTTACTTGTGTATTTCAAGATAAACACAGGAAAAAGTTGTATGTAATCTCAGTAAGTATATTTGATGGACAACGAATGTCGGAATGCAGTAAGACGGATTCAATTACAGTTATCTGTACTCGAAATCATATCTTCAGAAAAACATTTACTTGACAAACGTTTTAAGACATGCTTGCTCATTCAAGTGTGTACTCTTCAGATTATCTGTTCATCTCGTATGAAAAGGCGCGTTCTATCTCAGATATTTCACAACGTTGTATTCTGGCTTTCTTTTAAAATTTGTTCTGATTTTTTATGGTGTTGGCGACATCTCTTTGTCAGTATGTAATGAAGAGAAAAAAGTTAACAATAACATGTAATCCCTGAACACTATTTTTATTACAAAACTATCCAATTTTGGTTGCATCTTTACAAATGCAGATAGTTTGTAGGTCTAAGCGAGGGAAACATGGGGCTCCCAAAAGGAGCTAACCGTTGACAGCCCTACATAGTTGATACATCTATATACCAAATCTTTAGCATTGGTCAATATCTAAATGTCTACCAATCAGGACCCGACCAAACACGGACATTTTGTCAAATAAAAAAAATTCAACGCAGATCGCAGTAGTGTTCGTAGTGACACTGCACAATTTTACATAGGGATATTAGAAAATGCATAAATTTCGATTAGTCTGCAGCATCCATTTTGCGGAAGATGTTGGCCTTTTTCCCAATCTCAAAGAACAAGATTAAAATCTTCAATTAAACAACTTTAAGTGTGGTCCATTAATCAGAACAGAAATTGTTACATGTATAGCCTGAAATGATAGGCCATGATTTAAATCTGTTCGGAAACTTAACATCGAATATCAATAAAGACTACGTTTATTATATGTAACTGCAGTACACCACTATTACTATGATACTTGTATCCCTCTGTACAACCACGCATGCTTATACCAAAGACGTATATACTACTGGCTTTATATGTCTCTGTTTATACATTAAATCTGTAACCATTGTAAGTCAAAGGAGTTGAGACAAACTATAACAAGAGGCCCAGAGCCCTTATCGCTCACCTGGATAATAAAGCAACAATGGGAAATTATTCTTATTACAAACAATCCCTCCAATGGTACAGAAGAAGAAGTGTTTTAAAGATTTAAACCTCAAATTGCCCTTTTGAGCACCGCAACTCTGCATCCAAAGGGGCCAACCCATAACTTATACAAAATGATGATCCCTTTGCCCAAGGCCAAATTCGGATAATATCCCTCAAATGGTACATAAGGAGAAGTTTTTTTTTTTAAAATATTTAAACCTCAGTTTCCCTTTTGAGCCCCGTCCCTTCGCACCCAAAGGGGCCACACACACCGTTTATACAAGATCAAGTCCTTTTTTGCACAAGGATGCCCAAGACTAAATTAGGATAAAAAAAACTGTATCCCTACGGTAGATGCAGTGTTTTAAAGGTTTTACTTCTATTGTCCCTATTGGGGCCCGCCCCTCTCCATCCAGGGAGTCCAAACCCACCATTTTAACAAGATCGAGTCCTCTTGGATCAAGGATGCTATAAACTAAATTCGGACGAAATCCCTATATCCATATAGTAGTAGAAGAATTTTAAAGGTTTACCTCTATTTCCCCTATGGGGCCCCACCCCTCTGTCCCCAGGAGGGCACTAACAACGTTTATACAAAATTGAGTCCGCTTGGCCCAAGGATGATCCAGACTACATAAGGATCAAATCACTTTATCCCTACGATAAACGAAGGATTTCAAAGGTTTACCTCTATTGCCCCTATTGGGCCCGCTTCTCTGCCCCCAGGGCGGCCATTCTCACCGTTTATACAAATTTAAGACCCCTTGGTCAAAGGATGATTCAGGCCGAATTTAGTCCAAATCTACTGAGTCGTTCAGGATTTGTAGCAACGGGCAATATCTCTACTCATAACACGATTTCTCACCCGGGTGAGAAATCGTACAGAGGTGAGAAATCGTATTGCGAACTCAGCAATTTTAGCACGATTTCTCACCCGGGTGAGAAATCGTGTCGAGTTAAGAAATCGTGCCTTAACAATCGGCTATCATATCTCGATTGCCTTAACTCTCACGTTTTAACGTTTTAGGGTTAGGGTTTTAAACGGAGCACCTCCATTACTTTTGAAAACTCGGAACTCATGGCTATCTGTTTGGCGTAGTCTGTTTGTTTTCAAATACCGATATACGCTGAATGCGACATTTCTAGTAAATGCAGGTTCATATTCGTAACCTTTCTGTTTTCATACATTCATGAAAAAGAAACAGAGTAACTAATTTAAATGTACGGGGTTATTGTTTCAATCGGTTGTTTTTCTCTGAGAACATTTTGTTAGAAATCTTATACTTTCCTTACGACACCGTCCGTTTCATCTTGGTATTTTTGTTTACTTGATGATATAAAGCCATCGATATCAAAATCGTCAAGTGAATTATTGTCAGATATTTCCCTAAAACTGCATCCTCGATATCCAGGGGTTACGCTCACTTTCGCCCTCTAAACTCCTGGAATATGTCATAGCAAAAATAAAGGCACGCGGCTAGCTATTTGATTGGTGTCAGGTAAAAAAACAACGACCAATCACTAGACTGATACTTGTCCTTTGAAGATTACAAAAGAGCGACGCCCGACTTCAAAGCCTGTCATCTTTTACCGTTACACGACCGCGAGATTCTTTTGATGTACATCAAAGGACCAAACTAGTCTTTTTATCTCATCCACATGGTGCTGCACAGTGGCCTTCAATTTTGCTATGACATATTCCAGGGGTGTAGAGAACGAAAGTGAGCGTACCCCTGGATATAGAGGATGCTAAAACTGCGATGAGGACTTAAAACGGTTGGGGATATGTATTTAACAGTTACTGTCACAGATTGACTAGCCATTTCTGGTTCACAACCTGCAAAAGATGGCGTCATAACGGGACATAAGCAGGACATTAAACATAAAATTATGGGGACGTTACTTTATTGTTTATCGAAAAAATCACAGAGCGGTGTGACTAGGATCTTTGAGGCTCACACTCTGATCGTTTACCTTGATAATCTGTCCCCGATTATAAAGCTAGATGGGTGTCTGCATTATTTGATCGTGTAATAGTACGCCAGATGTTAACAGGATACACTGTTCACATCAAGGTGAACCTTAAGTAAAAGGCAAATTTAACGTGTAAATAAATTGATAATGAAGTTTAAGGAATTCCTTCCCCTTATTGTTCAACAATAATTATACTTTACTTGCTGGTATGATTGAACCGTCAGTGAACTCAGTGCTACAATGTGAATTTTAAATTCAGTTTCTTTTTACAATGATTTTTTTCTAGAGCAGGCTTGACTGTAGTATTTAAAATCCCTTCTCAATACCTTTTCAAAGACTGTTATGCATTAATTTCAAAATAAGTTGTTTGGGACATAAAGTTAGATGACGCACATTGGTTGTATCATAATCACATGGTGCTCGGTGATTTGTCTTATTGACTCGACTAAGACACATTAGGTTAATGTTCGATTCATGACCTCATTTCAACGTCGCAATGCTTTCTGAATAATGACGTATTTTCTCCGTACTATTGATATGGGGTCCATCTTGTCTGATGACATTATTTAGCATCTAAAATAACAATTAAGGACTTCGTCTCGGTCAATATCACTTTTTCAGGGTTATATAACCACATAGTCACCTCAACGAAATTACATAATTGATTAGTAGTACTTTGACGTGCGTGTAACAGTAAATATTAAAATTTAAAATGTAATTGAAAAATTGTCAAAATTGCACAAATAAGGGTAGCGGCATGTTAGATTGAATTTTCGCTGGGAAAAAAAGGAAAATTAGCAAATCATGAGGAAATATCTTTTATAGAAAGCAATATAGAATAAACGTTGAGACAAAAGGAATACCAAAGTGAGAATGAAACCATAAATCAAATTCGTAAGTATGATAAACTACAATATTTTCATTTGCATGGCATTGTCACTATGTAGCCTCTTTGAAAGCTGTGTCGTTGATTGGACTTTGATTACCATGCATCACGAGACACAATTCTTAGCGTATTAATACAACACCGACCGGAACTACAATGACCAATGTAAATAAACACGACGGCTGTTGAAATATCGCTAGGCATTGTGAGACTTGACAATGTAATTGTAAATGTATGTGCAAAAGAAAAAGAAAATATAAAAACAAAATCTTTTATTACAACAAAAACGAGACTAAGGTCTGCAATATCGTACAAAATGCACATCGGTTGAAATCACCATTGCCGGAAATGGAAACAATTTTAACACACATGCAATTTATCAAAAATATCGTCTGTTACACTGCACTGATCAACAGGGGTTCGTTACAAATGTCTGAAATACACATAGTATATAGACCTACTGACAGATGTGTTACAGACCTAGTGATATAAATCACAGCACACATTAACATTTCAGACATTTGTAACGAACCCCTGTACTCCGTCGCAAGATCACTAAATTCAAACGCTATCAGTTTCCCGCGTCTCACAGCCACGGTTTCCGCAGTTTCTGACGACATGTCAAAGGACGAGGCCGTTAAAGAATCTACCGATTGTAGTCAGATTCCCATACAATCAGCAAATAAATTCACGTCTGGATTCTTCACACATTCGAACTTTTCTCTTTGCTCATTTAACTTCGAATAACTCCCTCGTGGAGGGCAAGGTCGGATTTACGGTGTTCACTGTATTTATCCGTGCGCGAAATTTGTTTCGGGAAAAATCGAAACAATTTCAAATCTAACTTTCAGCTCAGAGTTCTATTGATAAAGTTAAATCGCACTATAGACATATCATACGCAATTGTATTGATACTGAATTGTCGAATAAAATTGAAGTGACAAAATTGTTTCAGGTTTGAGCACAACCGAATGGATCTTGCCGAACACACAGGAACTCATGCAGACGCCCCTATTCACATAGCATATGATACAGGACCATGGAAAAATCACCAGATTCCCATAGAAAGACTGGTAGGTCCCGGTGTCATAATCGACGTGAAAGCCAAGGCCGAGGCGAACAGTGACTATAGAGTCACTAAAGACGACATCATGGCCTGGGAAACACGTAACGGCAGAATCCCGTACGGAGCTGTTGTCCTGATGAACTCAGGATGGCAGAAGTACTATCCAGATTATAATGCTGTTTTCAAAACTAACAACATCAGTGATGCAACCAGCTACCACTTCCCCGGCTGGCACGAGGACGCAATTGATTGGCTTATATCAAGTCGTGTGGTGTATTGCGTCGGAGTTGACACGCCCTCCACCGACTACGGCCAAACAGATGCATTCACTGTTCATCTTCTCCTCAGCAAGGAAAATATCATTGGTATAGAGAGTGCAGCGTACCTTGACCGACTGCCAGAGAGTGGATCAACTATATTTGTAGCCCTGATGAAAATCAAAGACGGGAGTGGAGGCCCTATCAGAATGTTTGCAACTTTGCCAGAGGACGATGAAAACGAGGCAAATATGGCGGGCATTCATCTGTTGTCATTGGTTCTCCAGCTTGTTGCGTTTTTGCTACTAGAGGAATTTCGTTTCTGAGTACTACATCGGGACAACATGAAAGGAAAAACGATTTTCTTTTGCTATTTTATCAACAAACTCCTTCATTGTTTTCCCTATTTGTGAAAATCTACCAGCCACGCTTTAATTTAAGGATAATACTAAATTATGCTGAATACTTGGTATCTTTGCCAAAGTTTTCTTTATTGACCAAAAAAATGATTTTAGGTTCATCTATGTATGGAATCATTTATATAGAGGTTACACAACGAGTGGTTGTTGAATATGGTATTTATGTCACTCGAGTTAGTTAATTTTCAAAAGTTACAAAAGACACGAGCTTTAGCGAGTATCTTTCTGTAAATTTTGAAAATTAACTAACGAGAGTGATATAAATACCATACTCAACAACCATGAGTCGTGTGATCGGTTTCTATCACAATCTCAGTCGGAAACCCCCTTTTCCCATCTCATAACATCACAAAAGTCACCAACTTATGCCGGATGTTGACAGCAGACTTCGTAAACAAAACAGCACGCGGCAAAGAGCGCGTGAAAAAAGTTGTCCGGTCAAGGTTCATCTTCTCGACCAATCAAAACTACGGAAGGTCAAATACCACGTGTGGTGTATAATTCATATTTATTAAACAATCTGCATGTTTATACAATGATCTGAGAGTGTAATAACACAGCGTATTGTGGTAGAAATATGTATTATTGTCGTTTATAAAACGTTTTCCTTGTTCATGATATATGTACGGAACTCTTTAGTAGAGGAGATAATAAGTAAGTAATGTTGCACATAGCCTTAAAATATTAACAAGAAGCTATTTTATTATTATTTATATTATTGAACACTATATTTTGTAACAAATAACAACTCATGTAATTAAAAGTGTAACTGTGTGTACAAAACAATACGTGAATGTCGCTTGCACTTCCATTTTGTATGTTAGGGAAGCAATCGTGATACCCTAAAATATTTAGGCATGATTTGGTAACAAATTCAACCTGAGTTTATTGTACTTTAACATATTATGTTTGAAATATGACTACCACCCGACTCCCATCCCATGCATCCCAAGGTTATTGTAATCATAAAATGTATTTATCATGATGAGTAAGCACGCCTCGTTAGTGTAAACTTATGTATCTACCCCTTTTACGTGCATGGTATACGTATTTGTATGTGTTGGGAGAAATGGTTGCTTAGAAATAGTGTGCCTGTGTTATTAATAGAATTGATGTGTTGTAACAAAATGGGCTGACAATAAGGTCATGAATGGGAACTAATGGAAATCATGCAGGACAGTGGGTATCAATAGAGAGCAGCACTTTTGTCAAAAGTACATTTGAGGTAGATTTTGGTAACACCGTGCATTAATTGACGGGGGACTGTTGAATTGAAGATAATGCTACCGGGCTATCACTCTAATGGCGACCAAGTCAGTCATGGATAACACAGAGATAGGAAAGAGAGTGTGAACTCCCAAAACCAGACAGGGGTAACTGCCATTGCCATATGGTACATCTAGTATTGTTGTTTTGGAGGGGGAAAGTTAGCTTAAAAGTTAGATTAGAAGTTAGATTAAAATTGCTGCACGTGCTTCATTTCTTATGTACAATGGGTTGTACCTACTCATGAATAGTTGATTTTGTATAGATTGTTAAAAGTACTTGGGGAGAATTTCATAGGTAGTCTGGTAGTTTAGAGTTAGGAGTCGAGAGTCCAGAGTTGGGAGACGGGGAATCGAGGTTTGGGAATGTGAGCCTCTGGAGAGAAAGACCAGGGAAGGCCTTGGCCAGTAGGGCCCCTGATGGCCCGGGTACAGCACTCTGTGTGCTTTAGAACTATGTGCTTGATGTTGTAAATCTATATAATCTGTTTGCAGGTAGATTTGCTGTCGTGTTCCAGAAATATGTTAAACGGAAATTCAGTGTATTTGAGACTGTCGCGGCCACACTAAGAAGTAATAAAAACCAGAGGTCCGCATGTGTTGTTCAGTGTGTTGTGTGACAGTGTACCTTGTTACAGAGCGTAAAACGCTCTTTAAGGATTCCCGTTCCATTGTGATAATACGAAACTATGCATTCGAAATGCATTTTGCCTAGCATGACTTACATGAAAATTAATAGAGATGAAATGCACACAAATAATTACTAATAATAGTCTGAGTACAAAATCAGCGTGGCTAGACATAGATATAGCTTTAACAACATTGAATGCGATAAAGTGACACATTAAATAAAGTTCATCATCAATGTTATTCAGGTTCTCAATCACAAACTTCTGGAACATATATGAAATTTGCACTATGTTTTTTCATGACGAAATTATCTTCATTTTAAGGCCATTCTACAATTCCACAGCTAGCAAAAGAAAAATTAATCTCCTTATGGTCTAGGTATATAAAAAAACTTTAGATAAATTGTCTTTTCATAGCATCAATTAGTTTTGTTACAAAAGACACTGACGTGTAAAATGTAAAAAGTTATTCTGATTAAGATATATATCAAGTTTATGTTATTATCTAAGTACAGACTCAGCTATCTCACCATGTATCCGTTTGATAACACAAGTACAATAAAAATATATATAAATCACATACATGGATTTTAATGTTTGATTGCGTGTTTAGATATGACCTAAATACTATGGTATCATATTTAGGGTGATCATACCCTCTTTTAGGGGGCTTATTGTACCGACGTGTTTGAGGTATGAATGTAGAAAAAAACATGTTTGTGCTAGAATTCGTGACCTCAATAAAATAGGAATGCATTATTACTAAGCGCAAAGGGAGTCATATGACTGTGCACACCTAAAATACACACGTCAATGCACTCCATTGTAGTGGGTCAAAATACAAGTTTAAACACATTAGTGCAGCATATCTTACCTTGACAGAAAGCAGAGTTTTTACTCCATTGTGTTGTTGCTATGTTGTAACATGTTGTTCTATCTCGAAGATGACAATGTGTCGTGACAGCTTTACCATACTAATCCATGTGTTTTTATATCCATGCAAACTCAAGAAAAAAATACACATTTATGTTTTTGCAAATCGAATATAGAAAAATATCAAGTTGCAATAAGTGGTATATTCACTACACACTAAGTTTTATTAAAAAAATAAAATAGTATCAAGTGAATATAGCGTCCTAATAAAAAAAAATCTGCTTCACCCCAGAAATTTCATAATGAACTATTCCAGCCTTTGAATTGAATGAGTTCAAATGCGTCTTCAGGGGTGAATGAGTTGAACCTAATATGTGGCGGATCACTAATTTCTTGCCAATTTCATGACTGCATTTTAAATATCATAAACTGTGAAATAAGATATTTTCGTGGGGCCGCAAATTACATGGTTTTCCCAAGAAAACACTATTTCTTTGGTACATGAATTCGTGGATTATGAGAACCTATTCATAGAAAGAACAGATTTATGTCACACCTGTAATAGCCTTTGAATTCGTGGATGAAGATTAAATACGAAATTAGCGAAATATAAAACCCCACGAAAACAAGTGATTTCACAGCAACTTTTCTCTTGGTTCGCAAGGTAAAAATACAAGAATAATTTTGTATGCTCTATGTACTTTATTGTTATATTCTGGAGCTATATTGTTCTATGCTGATAAAGTTTCTATGAAGAAAGCGATATTGCCAGACCCAAAGGCAAGTACACTACATCTCCTGTCGTGACAGATAAACTGTTATTGTGAAAAGACAACTATATACTGCTATTATCATGATATGACTTTTCAATCATAAAATGAAAAACAAAATCAAATATTTCAATCGCAGTCTAAACAAACCCATTAGATTTAATGATGTCAAGCGCTATTAATCAGACAGACTCTATGAATTTATGATAGCAATGTTATCTAAGCTTTTTAAGAGACAAAAGGAGATGGGATATTTAGATTTCAACTAATTTTATTGGACAAAAAAAATAAACAATTGAATGAGACAACAGGCTTAGCGTATATAAGTCTTCTCCTAAATATGGGGTATGTAAGCCAATTACTGGTAATTGCGATAAGGTCCTAGGGTTGCTGAATATGTGGGAAATATTATCGAATTAACTGGTATCCGCAGGCAAATATTGATGTATTAGAATTATAATGTAATTACTTCGTTCTTGATATTTGTTTTTCTTCATATCAAAAATAATAAGAATAAATAACAATTTCGTACTTCGGGGAGGAAACATAGAAGGATCTTCCAAAAGATAGTGGATGAGTCCCATACCTGAACAGTTTAAAAATAATGCCAGACAAAAACTTGGAAATAATTTATCTGTTTTATTAAGATTCCTATGTACGAGTGTTTAGCGCTGTCATTATATATTTACGCTATTGTAGTGATTTTGTTTCCAATCGTAATACTAAAGTACATTGTTTAAGACATTTTTGTCTTATAAAAGAAACATGTCATGTAATGAGCTCTTTGGACATAGGTGTAATTGTTGCGCTTTGTTGATAAAAACAATCCTGTCATATTTTTTTTAGGAAAATGGTTAAACACCCAAACGGGAAATCAAAGTTTTATATCATACGCAAACAATGTAAATACTGGTCCCTTTATGTCAAGCTATGACTGCGTGAGAAATGTGTATTGTTTACCTGTAACACGATGTAACGAAATTATGTATTTGTTATTTCACTCAAACCGGGACGTTAATGTTTTTGCATGAAATAGATAACTCCAAAAACGTAAATCTATTACAAAAAAGGAGGTGTTTTCTCCTAACATTCTATACCATAGAACCTCGAGAGATTAGGAACAGCATAAAAAATGTAAGATTACGTGACTTGCTTTATGCAATATATATTTCATTTATTTCAATTTATCATATGTTTTTGCATGAAATATATTACTCGCATTTGTTCTTTATAACTCCGTCGTCAACATAACCTAGCAGAATATAAAACAAAGTAACAAATAAATAGTGCATTTGTTTTGAGTAAAAGTAATTCATTTTTGGTAGTATTTCCTTATGTGACTACTGGTGGTTTTTTTTTAAATCGCATGATCACATTATCGATTAAGGATCCCTGTACCAATGCAAAAAAAACATGAATAAGAATTTTTTACCGGTATGATAATAGCTTTAATACATATTTTCTGAGAAAGTACCAATACCTCGCTGTACTTTTATGAGAGATAAAAAGGAAATATAGGAACAAATAAACTTAGCAAATGTTCGTAACGCAAAAATGCCACGAATTCAGACCGGCATTGGAATCTAGCTACCTAGGCAGTAGAAGGTTTAGGACATGGTTCCGCTACACTTATATACAACACATATTTAAATGGAGGTTACTTTTTTGTTTTGTTTTGAAAACCAATGTGAAATTGTCTAGTATTTTGTCTGCAATGGGACAGGGATCCTTTTTTCTTGAGAAAGACATGGGATGACTAAATGCACACAGTCCCTGTAGACTTAAATAAAGATACAGTTTACACATGAATGTAAGAGAAGACATCAAAACTAAATTGATTAAGCAAATCAATAAATAAGTAACACGCATGATAGCTATAATTTTATTATTATAAATAAATTAAATTTAAGTTAAATTTGAGAACACAAATTATTTCAAATGACAATTAAATTTATGTTCAATTTGAGAACAAATTATTTGTATTATAATCTATACATTATATTGATGTTCAACCTCTGTCACTAGAATGCAGAATCAAACCAAGTAAAAAGTCTACTAGTCTGTGTTTCAGATACATCAGTGCGTTCCTTCAGAGTTGTCTTGTCATTACCTCCACACTGATGACCTACACGGGAACACAACATCGATAGTCCTGTTAGTTCCGGATCTTTACTAACATATATCCGACAGCAAAGAGAATAGCCAGGACTTCAGCGCTCATACGTATGCATCCCACACTATTTTTAGAAGTAGTCGAATTTCCCGCAGCAGCTACCATATAATTCTCACCTGAAACAAAATTATGAGAGCAGATAAAAATCATGGCTTCATTTGAACTCCGATCGTTACTTTCAGGACTACCATTACTTCACATCTTTTACAATAGGTTCAGAAGAAAGTAAAACTGATTGCATAACAAGCGGCGAATGTTTGAGATAATGCTACATGGAACATAATTGTCACAATAGATCGGGAGACTCATCAATGTTGTAATTGTAACGAATATACGTTTAGTAATTTTCAGTTATATAACTTGAGAATACGATGAAAACCGCGATCATAACCGTTCATGTTACATAATCATATATATTATGGTCAACATAAAACAACTACACATCTAATATGTTTCTTACATGGTATAAGACGTTTGAATAGTACAAACATAAGCCCATTTTTGCCCAAACACTGGCCATTAATTGACCAATTTTGACCGAATTAAGAACTCTGAATTCAGATTGGCTGCTGATGTGAATGCAGGTTGTAAGAGACAATTAATGTTGAATCACCCCGCATAATTTGGTATTTGATTTTTGCTCCTCCACTTCGGACACAAAAGTAGCCAAACTAAATCTGCTGCATCGTCTATGACACGTGATATCTATATATTTTGTTACAGCCTTTTCGTTTCCTAGCACCTTGCGTGGTAATGCCGTACTTTTTGCCTTTCAATATTTGTTCAAGTAGAATGGCAATGGGTTCTGTACTCGTGCCTGGATATAACAATGCTAGTTGCTATTCCTTGCAAATGCTCAGAATTTATGGTTATCAGAAGTGGTTGTGAATTTCAGGGGGGTTTCACTCTAAAGCCGGCATCATATCAACGCTATTTCAAGGAGGCAGATGCACCAATATATTGCTACATCCACACACACACACGCACCCATTACACACATAAAGAGAAGTATTTGAATTTCCTTGTCTGTTACAAGGACACAAAAATAAGACGAAATCAAACAAAATCTGTCTACTGTTACGGCGTATTTATACTGGGTAAACGGTGATAAATTATTGTAGAAGCGAAACCCACACGTTCAGGGAATGCTTGTCTGGTTATTTTCACAGATACATAAACTGACATCATTTGACAGTTTCATTGCGCCCGAGAAATTAAATATTGAGAAGAAATTAAAACATCCTTAACTGATAAACACATGTCTTGTGCATTCGAGGGACCTGCACCACGTCGACCTTCACATGTTAACCTACATAGACAAAGTCAGCTGATGAGTCCGTTATGACACCAGGAGTGTCCTATTGGTAGTAAAATGACGATAACATACTACAAGAACTGGGTACGAACTGGGTAAAAAGTACGTGTAAAATATAGTTCTGTCAATATTGGTGTGACTTATGATGATTATATACTAATTTATCTTGAATCTATAACAATTAATATTATCTATCTGTAACGTTTTAAATCAAAATGTTATGTGAATCCATGTTGGAATAATTCCTTGAATCTAGAAACATTAGATTTACTGTCACTATCGATAGCATAACGTAATTTTCAGTGAAGTTATGTAAATTTACCTTCAGAAAGAATTGTTAACAGGGCCAAAGCCAATACGACAGCAAATACGTGCAGGTTCATCTGCAATAAACAAATTTGTAAATTGAAACCTGTGCAACGGGTTGTCTTTTTTTCTTACAACGATTGACACCTGCTGCCGTTTGCATGTACGAGGATGATCTCAAGTTAATATAGTTGCCCTATCTTTTATTTATTTGGATGCCTCAAAAATTATAATAACCTTGTTAATTATGCTTTATTATATTTGTTGTTTATTATAACACATCATTTACTCTAGACTAAAATTTTGTCAAAGCATTCTTCTCAGGATATATAAGCTCCTACTTCAGAACACATCCATGCAAAATAATAAACAAAAAGGCAAAATACTGTCAACAAGAAAAAAATAATTAAAAAATGGATTAAATCAAATATTCCGTGTTGTTTGCGATCATTTTTAGAACATTATCTGTCCATCTATCTATAACCTGTGGTTTTCTGAAGAAAAAAAGGAAATAGTTACTTACACTGATATTTGATAGTTGATACTGCAACTCCAATGGCGTTGTCACTTGAAGACGGTGCTGAATTCCTGTTATCGTCGTCAGTGTAAGCTGCACCCGTAAGCTGTGGGTTTTATACCAGAGCGTCCTGACATTCAGGCGTGTCGATAACAAGTTACTACTTCATATGGTTATGTTCGCGTGGATACCCTTAGTAATAAACGTGCAGGTTAGTTTAAAGGTCAAAGGTCATCAAATCAATCACGTAAATTTATTGCAAAAAGAGAGGGTGGGTGTTTTCCCTAATATTCTATACCATAGAACATGGGAAGATTAGGAACTATTTACGGGCTTTTCGAACACTTATATAAACGAAACATCACGTAACGATACAAATCAATAATGTCTTTTACATGTCATTCACTTTCAAAAAATCATTACCTAAGTCTTCATTCAGTTTAAATTTCATTTGTGAATATTGTAAAATTTCTTACTTTGTGTTTGTTTTTATACGATAGTGTTGTATTTTAGCTGTTATCCAAAATTATCTGATCCAAAAATCTATTGAATATTTCTTAGGGACTCAATGTAAAAGTGTGGACATTAAAGTTGCTTTGATGTTCTTAGAATGTTAATAAGTTTATCTTTTAAGAACATTTAAAAATAAGTTACGTCCTATTATTTTACTTTATCGTATTTGCTACCTTCATAGCGTATTTAATAGTCAAATTCCAATTTTAATTGAGGTGGCCTTTGTTTGTCCTTAATGCAGATTTGGTGTTAGAGATATATCAAAATGTCAACAACTGGTCATATTTGTAGCATAATTTAATCTACTGTGATTGGGAAAATCAGGTATGAATTAATTATTTTACCTATTGTTTAAAGTGCGAAAACATATAACATATATTCTTTTCTTTTGCATTTGACTGAGACCTGTTTCTGATTAAAATCAAGTTTCATTTGCATGTGAATTTAATTGGAGGTATACCACATAATATATAGATGATAGTAACCCTTAGACGAATACGATTAAACCCGACTTAAACACCACATATATTTAGCTACATTTACCACATCTCTGTACCGGTAACTACTGTCAAACAATCCCGAGGTATCTTGTGTCTATTCCGTCTTTGCGTATTGCAGAGTTATCTTCTCTTGTGCGCAGGTATTGATTGTTACGTCATTGGTTTGTGTAAGAAAATTACGTCGTTTTCTCAAAAATTGATGACGTTACTCTCACAAACAAATGACGTAACAATCAATACCTGCTCACAAGAGAAGATAACTCTGCAATACGCAAAGACGGAATATCTAGTTAGGCCTGCATAGCTAGTCAAATTTACCCGAGAGACCATCTGTGTATAGCTTGTCCAATCTGCCTTAGCGATAATCTGTCTATAACCACAGTCAAGCCTTCCTTAGTATTTCAAGTAATCATTTTAGAATATATACCTCCTGTCTCAAATTACAATCAAAACTACCTCCAACACGTAAAGTGGATTCTCCGAATGTATAATATCACCTCGTCATATGTTGTAACGTCTAGAGTGACGTCACTTGTCGCGAAAATGTAGACTTGTAGTTCACCCGCTGTCGGTGATATACACAAACAGTTGGCGGGGTATTTTAACCTCTGCTGATGTATCCGTGTCCTCGTGCGAGTTAATGGTGATATTTAATAATCCACCAAGAATGTTTCCACCGAACAAACTGTTCAAATAAAAACGAAAGACGACGTTCGGAGCAGATTTGTTGGCAGTGTTTTGGATTGAGACCTGTTTGTAGACGATAGTTTCAGCTAATTGACCTGTGTTACACGTGTGTTTGAGAGGATCTATGATATATTCCTGTATTTAGCGCCTTCACACGGCTGTCATTTTTCGGTCGGTTAGAAGGAATATTTTAGTTATAACGGTTTCTAACCCGGTCGTCATGTATACGATTTGTAGTAAGAAGGAGTAGGTCGTCCCCTACGCGTATGGATACAATTCATACGAAACTAACCAATAAGCAACGCAGGAGGCTTTATTACACCTGAATCATAAAGAAAATTTATGTTATGGCTTTATAATACTATATATCATGGCTGTCATATGATACACGAATCTGCTACTTGTCCATAACTACAGCGAAACCAACTCTCTATAACTACACATACTAACTTTCTATAAATAGTATTCAACCTGTCTGTACAGGTCACATATCCTGTCGATAAAGACCACCTGTCTTGTTACATTGACACTGTGCTCTGAACACGACATTAACATACCAAAATTGAATACAAGCAGTTATTAGGACATTGGATATATATATCATGTACAATTGCATATAGATGTTCGTGAATGCAAGGTTTAATATAACGTCACCGGATATTGTGAAATTCGAATTTCAAAGTCAAACGTTACAAAAATGCAATTTAATGTAATATAGCAAGTTCAATTAATTGATCAATTTTTATTCGGGTTCAGATATTCTAGATTCCAAACTGTCAAATAAAGAACACACCCTCGTTATTGAAGTTTTGTTATTAGAATGAAAAAGAGCGATAAACATACATAGGCGTGGGTAATATTATAAACACAGTAACTACAGGTAGCTTACTCCTTTAACGAAATCGGTTCCTTTAACAGATTGTTTTATAAATATTTTGTTGATTTCATTTCTTTATCTTTCTTACAATATGTTTTATCTTGATATACTTCAGTACGGTTTCAAATTTCTTTATTTTTCATTATTATCAGTTGTCACGTCAATTGCCAGATTACAAACACAATTTGTGTGTTTACTTCCTGGTCTGAGATTAATGTTAATCCTTTATATGTGTGGCTGCTTGGATACCGAAACGCTTAATTTTTTCAAACAATTTGAAAACTTAAATTCATTTTTGGTATTTGGTGTAAATCAATATGAAAATCAATCCCTAATACAGTAAACGTGTGGTTCCCCCAATGCAAGTTCCATTCTGGAAAACATGTATCACCATTGTATTTTTTTATTCTAATCCAAAAACTTTAGTTGTGTTTATGAGTCGAATTCCTCTAATGTTACCCTTAAAGAGTTTCTCGATCCATCAAGAATAATTGAAGTATCATCAGCATATTGAGATAATAATATTGTCGTGTTTTCTATCCTGATTCCTTTAATACTTTTGTTATTTCTAAGTCTGATACCTAGTTCTTCTGCACATAAAATACGGGGAAATAGGGTCACATGACGAAATCCACGTTTAATGTTAAAAAGGGTAATATATTTAGAAAAGAAATGGGTCCCCAGTTTTTCAAAAATTGCCTCAGCTTATCTCCCTTTGGTAAACATGTTCATTTATCAATTTTGAATATAATACATTTTTTAAACGATTCTAAGTCGTTTTAATTAAGAGTGTGTACACATTCTGTATCGGAAACCACTATGAAGAAATGGACCTTTTCGGTACAGTGTGTTTACACTCTATATCGGTATTCGTATTGTGAAAGCCTCGGCAAAGCCTGGGGTTTTACCAAATTTTAAAACCCGCTGGGGTGGAATTTCCCTATCCTACATCCCTGGGCATGAAAGAGTATTATAATATTTTTTGAAGATCATGTGATCACTTTATCGATTAAGAATACCTGTACCACTGCCATACATTGTTAAAAAGAAATAATTAACCGGCATGACAATACATTTTATATATAGTTTTGAGGAGGTACCAATACCTCTCTATACTCTTATCAAAGTGTAAAAGGAAATATAGAAACAAATAAAATAAACCAATGCTCTGAAATCAAAACTTCCACAAAGAAAGACCGGCATTGGAATATTAGACCTGCGATCACAATACCGTAGCCCTTACCAAACGAGCTTTCTCGTCAATGAAAGTTCGACGAAACCGTCTCGCCTCAGTAATATCTAAAAGGAATTTTAATTGGAGGATACAGATTTTTGAGAAAAAACAGTATAGTAGAATTTTCCAGTGTTTCGCCTGCAGTGGGACAGGGATTCTGAAGACAACAATATGACAAACTTTCAATTGCTGGAGAAAAATATTGGATGATGCAGGCATAAATGCACATAATCTCTGTTGTCTAAAACAGATATACTTTACAAATGAGTGTCAGAGAATAAATAGAAAAAGTTGATAACGGATGGTCCTCAAAAATAATTCAATTTTGCAGAAATAGCAAGAAAATAAGTAATACGCTTGATGGTTACGATTTTATTGTTATAAGTGACAATTCAATCAAATTTTAAATTTCAGAACACAATTGATTTCTACTTTAATCTAAAGATTACAATAACGATCAATATCTGTAATCTAAATCCATATTTATAAAAAATCAAAGTCTTCTAGATTGTGTTTCAGATACATCAGTGCGTTCCTTCAAAGTTGTCTTGTCATAACCTCCACACTGATGACCTACACGTGGACACAACATCGATAGTTCTGTTAGTTCCGGGTCATCACTAACATATGTCCGGCAGCAAAGAGAATAGCCAGGACTCCTGGGCTCATACGGATGCATCCCACACCATTTCCACCACTTCCTTTGCCTTTTGTGGCACTAGGTGCAGCAGTGACTTTTGCGCCACTAGGTGCAGCAGTGACTTTTGGGGCACTAGAAGGTGTAGTGGTACTATTTGCTGCTTCAGACATGCCTAGATCACCTAAACAAAATATCAGATTGCCTCATTATTATTATTGCCTAAATTAAGATACAGAATGGATGGGTAAAAAAAATATTTGTTTATAAAAACTTTATAAATTTTATAAACTTTATAAAAAAATTCAAACTTTTTGATATATGTTTTGTTTAATCTGGCGTTCCTAAAAGAGAATCATCAAGACAAATTGCATCCTGTGATATTTTTGGAAGACCGTGCCCTATCAGAAAACATAAGTTTGCCTAGATTTACATTTTTTTTCTGTGATTGAGAATATATATATGTATTGGTCCGGTGTAAAATGGAATACAATTGAAAATGTATGTCTTTATTGAATATGGTGAACTTGTAACATAATAAACAACCAACGATCAAGTAAACGATGTGTTTTTTATATTTCTATTCCGGCCAATTATCTTCATTTTAATAAGGCACTTTATTAGAGAAAAATAAAAGACTTTTGTCGTTACGTAAAAAGTACATATTGTTTCCCATATCTGTCAACGGGCTCCGTACTTTCCGACAACCAAGAAGAGAAGGAAGATACAACTTCCAAGCACTAGCAAAATTTTACCAAGATCAAGTTTTTTGCCGAAACCGACGTGTGTTAGTCAGGAGTTCATTTAAAATTGAAATCCGAAAACACTTTTACTTCTTGGACGTAACGCATACAAAGGATTCATCGCAATGATCCCCACGCACATACATACACCCACACGCACACACACGCATGCATGTACATTCAAACTAATGCAAGCACGCACATTCGCATACATAAGCCAAATATACACAGTACACATGCTCGTGGATACATTTCACATTGCGCTACGTTGTTAGGTACAAGACCTGATACTCGCTTTGCACACTACACAGACTACGACGCATCCACACCCTCGAACACATATATTGCCTAAATTATTCCATTTCATCAAAGGGTTTCTTGTATTGATGCTATTGTTGTTCCTCTAACCAAAAACTAAACCACACCTTCTAAAATCTCTTATATTCTAATTTTCATTTTCCGTTTTTTATGTATTAAAAAAAAAAAAGGCTTCCATTTGGAAAGGGCTTTAAAAGGCAATACCCTTACCCGATTCAAATGTACGTTTGTTACAATAATTTGTTTTTGAAATATGCGAGATATTAATGCTAATTTCAGTATTTCATTATGTCATTATATCATCATAACTCGGTAAACTTTCCCCACAACTAGTTATTCCCGCAAAATTAAACAATTAGACACATAGGTTTACTATGAACACAAACAGGAATTGAAAACTTATTCTGAGAGTTTTCACAAACGACTTTTTAGTTTCTAGTGTAGACTTTCTGTTTGATGGCTTCGACGTCTTTCTGATGTTTTTTTAGGCGTGTACCAAATTTCCGGCCAGTTTCCTTTATGTATGTTAGGTTGCAGCTGTTACCTGAAATTTGATAACCAGTTTTGTCTTCGGATGAAATAATAGCTGCTTGATGGTTTTGTGTGGTCGCATGGGCGTTCTGATGTGATGTTTGCGCAACTCTATTGAAAGTGCTTCAGACACCCCTCTTATGTATGGAATAGTGACCTTGCCGTTAGTTTTCTCTTTGTTTGTACGTTTATTTTTCTTGGGGAAATTTGCATTTGTTTTATTTTCCATTTTTGTTTCTACTTTTCTTATCGACCATTTGGGGTATCCATGTGTTGTCAGGGCCTGTTCGTTTAAGAGTCGAGAAACCGGTCTCTTGCACTTTTGCTTTCATATTGGTGTGAACTGTATTGTATCTTATGGATGCATATTTCTGTGGACATTTAACTAACTCGTAAGTCGATTGTAGAAATATGCCATCAAAGACGTTTATAAAATAAGAAAGCTTTAGATAATGCTGAAATATAAATAAGTGAACTGACCTTCCGAAACAATTACAAGGAGCACTACAGCAACCAAGACAGCAGACACAATCAGCTTCATCTAAAAGGAATATAAAAAATCGTCACTTAAAGTTATACGCAATTTATGAATTGTTTGGAAAACAACTGACCATTTAAGAGGATGGAAGGCTAGTTGTTATTCGTTTTCAAGCAAATATTCAATTATTTCGCCAGTTACAATTTCAGGAGTTACGTTTTTTGACAACTTTTTTGCTCACATTTTCACACATGTCTTTAGGCAATAATGGCATTTAGATAAATTATCAGAATAAGTCTTTAACAACCTCCTGTCAGTACATTAAAGTCAAACCTGCCTTAGAGATAACCTGTCTTTAACAACCTCCTGTCAGTACATTAAAGTCAAACCTGCCTTAGAAGTTGCCTGTGACCTCACATCAACTCATCATTCATTACCTGTCTTTAACTACAGTAGAATAAATCTTAAAGACCAACCATATACAGCTACTCTCATCCTGCCTAAGGTTTCGTCTGTCAATAGATTCATCTACCACTTGTCTTTAACATCAGCAAACCCAGTTATAGAAACCATCTCTCTTAAACAACATAAACCAAGTATCTATAAATATCCAAACCTGCCTCAGTAATCACCTGTCTATTAGTAAATAAACTCGAGTTAGTGAACAAATTTGTATATATGCATAGATAATTTGTCGATCATAAAAGTTCAATATGTATTGGCGATCATATATTATAGCTAAGCCTTGTTTAAGGAAGCCACATATCTCTAAATACACGAGTCTACAACAACCATCTGTCTCTAAGTATACCTATTAATGGTAACCATCTGTATATACCAACTATATTTCGATAACTACCGCCTATTTTTTTTATTAAGCTTGCGTATAAGAATCATCTGTTTAAAACTAACACCTGTCTATAAAACATCTACTACTTTTAAAACTACAGCAAAGCCTGGCTTAGTTGCTAATTCTATATTTGCATTCACCATTTTCCGATAGCAAGTGTTAAAACTGCATTGGAGAGCATATAGTATAACTTCATCCGGTCAAAAGCTACCATCTGTCTAAATTAACCAGTTGTCTATAACTACCATCCGTCTAAATCTACCAGTTGTCTTTAGCTACCATCCGTCTCAGTTTACCAGTTGTCAATAGCTGCCATCTGTCTTAATTTTAATTTACCAGTTGTCTTAAGGTTTCATCTGTCTAAATTTACCATTTGTCTAAAGCTACCACCTGTCTAAATTTAATAGTAGTCTAATGCTACCATCTGTCTTAATTTTAATTTACCACTTGTCTCCAGTTTCCATCTGTCTAAATTTACCAGTTGTCTTAAGCTATCACTTGTCTGAATTTACCAGTAGTCTAAATCTACCATCTGTCTAAATTTTAATTTACCACTTGTCCAAGGTTTCCATCTGTCTACATTTACCATTAATCTAAAGCTACCATCTGTCTTAATTTCAATTTACCACTTGTCTCCAGTCCATCTGTCTAAACTAACCAGTTGTCTAAAGTTACCATCTGTCTAAATTTACCAGTTCTCTAAAGCTACCACACTTTTGTAAATTAACAAGTTGTCTAAAGCTAAGGTAAATTTTAATTTACCACTTGTCCCAAGTTTCCATCTGTCTACATTTACCATTAGTCTAAAGCTACCATCTGTCTACATTTACCAGTTACCTAAAGCTACCACCTGTCTAAAGCAATCACCTATCTGTAATTACACTTTTCTATAAAAACCATCTGTGTATAACTACTACTTGCATTAGACATTAGAAATATCGTCCAAGTGCCATTAAACATAGATATACGCGAATGCAAATTTAAATACTTACATTTGCATGGCATTGCCACTAAATAATCTCTTTGAAAGCTGTGTCGTTGATGGGACTGTAAATGCCATGCACCACGAGTTACAATTCTTAGCGTTTTAATACAACACAGAGCAAATATATAATGTGTACAAACATGACGGCTGCTGAAATATTGCTGGGCATTGTGAGACTTGACACTGTGATTGTAAATGTGTAAAATATAATCAAGAAAATATTTATAAAACATTTTTATTACAACAACAAAAAGAGCCAAAGGTCTGCAATATCGTACAATTACACGTCGGTTGAAATAACAAATGAAAACAATTTTAACACTCATACAATTATCAAAAATATCGTCTGTTACACTAAACATATCTAACCATGACAGAATCAAACGATCTTTCCACTTTTTGCTTGGTTTTGCCCGACTTTTTTGTTGATGAATTATTATCTAGCGGGAATGAAACTTTAACAATTATCAAGTTGGCAGACATTGATTTTGAACAAATGCATTGCCACGAATGAATGCTCATCCAAAATCGTACAATGTTTGAATGATCAAAAGTGTGGGACAAGGCATATCATGTTTATGTCTAACTATAAAAACGAAACCTCACTCCGGTCATATAACAGTAATGTGTCAACATCACAAAGGGAAGCACTGCGTGGCACTCTCTCCTGAAGTTACAATCAGCTGCTGTCCGCTACACTCTGTCGCAAGATCGCGCACTTCAAACGCTATCACGCGTCTATCAGCCACGGTTTTCGCAGTTTCTGACGATATGTCACATAATGAGGCTGTCGTAGCATCTACCAATTGTAGCCTGGTTTCCAAGCAATCAACAAATAAATTCTCGCCTGGATTTTTCGCAAATTCGAACTTTTCTCACTGCTCATTCAACTTCCAAAAGTGACCCCCTCGTGGAGGGCAAGGTCGGATTACGGTGTTGGCTATATTATCCATGCACGAAATTCGTTCATGAGGAAAAAAACAAAGCAATTTCAAATCTACCTTTCAGCTCAGATTTCTTTCTTAAATAAACTTAAATTACTCTATAGACATGACATACGCATTTGTATTGATACTAAATTGTGTTTGTTAAATTTTCAATGTACTACTTTGTTTGCCAATCAGCACGCGATAACATCCTGCTCCAGCTATGGAATAGATGTGTGTGGACCGTAGATATGGCGGGAATTATGAATTTTTAATATAACTTGTAAGTTGAAAAAAACAACCATGAAAGGCAGAGAAAACGTAAATATAATCATTTGATTGGCTTTTATGATCAAACAAATCATTAGCGAGTGCATTTTAATGTTTGCTTGCAAAGCTGTTTCATTCAAATAGATCATAAATGCTATACAAAAACAGTTAAATGCTTGAATATTTACACAAAGTTACGGGGCATTATGATTTGTAAATACGATACCATACCTTTGCAAGTTACTGTACTTTAGCAAGTTACATGAATTGATTAATATTATGTAAGGATATTTCAAACGGCCAATTGGAGAACACACACTCTCGTAATCGGAGTTTTGTTATTGGAATGAAAAAGAGCGATACATGTACATATGCGTGAGTAATAATATAAACACTCACTTATTATGTAGCTAATTCATTTAACGAGGTCGGTTCCTTTAACAGATTGTTATATAAATGTGTTGTTGACAATCGCTCGTGGTGATGAAGCACGATTTCATTTCTTTATCTTTCTTACCTCATACTTTTTATCTTGACCTACCTTAGTCTCATTTCAACCCACTGAATTCCTCAATATTATCAGTTGTAACGTACATTGCCAGATTGCAAACCAGTTCCTGGTTACGATAACGTTGTGTGTTTACTTCCTGGTCTTAGATTAATGTTTATCGTTTATAGGTTTGGCGGCTTGACTACCTAACGCTGAATGCTTCTAAACTTTAAACTTAAAACGAGTGTAAAAATCACCATAATTATGCTTGTAACAGCTTCTGAACGGGAAAAGGCTGTCGGTTACCATTCTAGTACCTACACCTTCCTTCTTGGACAACAATTAATATGTATCACAACACCTAACTATGTTAAATATGATATCATTTTTTAAACAAATCCTTTTTTACGTTAGTCTTTGTTTTCTGTTATGATGTTACCCGGGTTGGTACTGTGCTCCGTTCGCCGGGGTCATCGATTTGATCAGTTGATTTCCCAATTTGTTTCCCGTTCTTCATAAACAGAACATAAATAGAATGAAGAGTTACTTTAAATTATTATTTTACACGAGTTAACAGGCCTTGCCTCCTCCCTCGCCCTCGCCCTCGCCGCAGTCCCTGTTTACTACCTAATTACGCACATACACATGTTTAAACTATACCAATAGATGAGTGTATGTTACAATTGAAAAAAAAAACCAGTTAAGTACTGTTTGATCATCACATAGATAGGATCTACTGACACTGTCCGTGGTTCAGTCGGACTTAAATAGGTTACTGAATAAACGGTTGTTCAATAGCGCAGTGGATAACACACTCGCATTTCACCAGGGTGACCGGGGATCAATTCTCCGATCGGACTTGAAAAGGTATGCTCTTGGTACTATGGTTTCCTCCAGCATAAAGACCCCCCGTGCGGTAAACTAATCAGAAGTTAAAGGAACACAGCAATTTATAAACGAAGGATGAGTCCCTTCCTCCGTTTTGAAAAATGAAATAACACACAACAGAATTAATTGCATGACATTGTTCGAAAATTAAGATTATAATATTGTTATTCATCACATTGATAGGACTATTATTGACGTAGATCACTAACTTATCACGTTGGTAACCATATTCAGACTGTAATGTATTATATGTATAAGTATATCAAGTGTAAATTATCATATTGATAACCAAGCTAGGACTGTAATTTGCAGGAAACAAGAGTCATATTTCAAATTTATATTTGTGAATATTTTGTTTAAAATTAAAATCATTTTCACTAAATTAACGGTTGTTTTGAATTATCATTTTTTTCGGTTGCTCTTTTCAAATATTAAAATTGCAATTTCTCATGTATTTTTTCATTCTAGTTTTTTAGCCGACTGCATCATGTTAAAAAAGGGAAAAAAATGTCAGTGCTTTTATCGTTAGAATAAAGGAGAATCGACTATTGGTTGGAATCAATCCGCCAATCCCTCTCCCGAGAAAGGGTAAAACACTATCTGCATCAACTGTTCTCATACAATATATATGTATTGGATTGACAGCTCGGCGGTGCAAATATACGACATTTTTTATCGACATCAAAGGAATGGTTATAACAATAGCCCAGTCAATGACGTTGGTTACCTTTTGGTCAAAACGCACAAATCGACATTGAAATGCACAAGTGTAAGATGTATTGGATTTCTACATTCTACTTTGTAAAAACATTCAGTGATTTATTTTTGGATTGTTTCCAATTATCATTTTCAAACAGCAATGCAAAGTTATCACTGTTGTTATTGTTGCTGCTGCTGCTGCTGCTGCTTCTGTTGTTTTGTTTGTTTCGTTGTTGTTATTTCGTTACTTTCTTAATTCGTTTTCTTTGTTCGTATGCAATTTTTAACTTATTTCAGAGTCCATTTCATCACGTCAATGTGTTGTGGTCCTTGTTCTTTGTCGTGGGATTGTGTAACAATCACTTTGTAAATGTTGATGTTGTTCAATTTATCTATGCTATCCATGCAAGGTACTAACATTTACAGCACACATATTGTAATGCTGTGCGTTTGTGCAACTTGTTTACCAATATATCATAGTGATAGGTTTAGTTTTGTGTTAGAACAACTTTCCTTCAATTTGCTTGTCATTTTAGGTAGTCTTCAATTATTCCTTAATAACGGATTTAGAATACTGATAGAGCTTTTTGTACAAGTTTGGATGAGGTTTGAAAAAATCAAATAGTTAAGAAAATAGATTTATTGCAACACAATCCCTGCAGGTAGGGCGTAAGAATTGTACCTGCTGCCCCCATTGCATGATCGTAAGAGGCCAGTAAAGGGATCTTATCTTTTCTCCTCTTTCTAAACAACTCTCTTCTCCCTAATGTCTCCCTTGACAATGCCTCACTTTTGACCTTTAGTTGAGCGTTCGCCCCTGTGAGGAAGGCTTGGAGTTCTGTCCCCTGGCCGAGACATACCAAAGCCTGTAAAAAATGGTAGTTTCTACTCCTGCTAATTCTCAGCAATTTAGGAGTGGGATGATTGGTTCGCCCGTTGTCAGTACAATGTGAACGAGTGGGGTGTACTGCAGGATGTCTTCGGCAGTATGTTTCAGTGAAGTAGCACTATAAAGTCGGCATCAGTTCCGCGCTATCACAAGGAGACAAACAAGAACATATCGCAGCCTCCCAAAACACACACGCATACACTACACGCATGCATCTTGCAGACAGAGGAGGTCGTCCTTAAATGACCGTAGCTGTTGATAGGACGTTAAACAATACTAAACCAAACCAAACCAATGCAACACAATCTCTATAATTTTGACAATCAGGACAGATTGTTTCAAGCACGACTGCCCATTGTAGTATGTGGATCCGCCTGTCCCCATTGCATTGGAGCAAGAGAATATCAAACCCTGTTGAAGGCTCAGACCAGTCAGCTAAAGTTCCTGGGCGTGCGACCAGTCATCCGATAGCCATTTCTCTCTGGAATCCAGTTACATATTAAACCTCGTCCAAATTTCTTGTTCCTTGGAGTACCCTTTTGCCATATAAACTCGTGACCTTTCCTCCTATTTTTGGTTTTCCTTGGCTTGTCAGGGCCTGTAGTCATAACAGAATCTACTCTCAAATGTCCAGAAAATGACACCGAGACGTGTTTTTTAAGGGACCAGTTCTGCAGACGCTAAAGATGGATGCTGATACAAGACACGTTACAATGTTTTTCTTTATTTGTCATTTCATTCTGTCTAGAGCTTCATTTCCCTATGCTTCCTACTGACATATCGTACATTTGTGTCTTTATGTTGTGATAGTTTGTATATGCTGTCCTTTTTTGTGTGAAATGTGATGTCATTTGTCTTGGTGTGTTGATAGTGGAATATATTATGTCTGTTATTTGTTATTTGTTAGTCCTTGGGTGTTGATACTGTCGTACGTTTTATCTTTGTTTATGGTTATTATAATATACAGTATGTCATTGTGTGATGATGATATGGTATTTGTGTATTGATATTTTTTTCTGTGTTGATCCTTTCATATAGTTTGATGATGCGTATTGAGACTGTATAGTTTATTTTGTCCCATTATCCCACACGGGTTTTCATCATCTTAAAGAGGAAGCAAGGTTTTATCGTTATACAGCGTTTGCAGTTTTTTCAGTAGCAAAAAAAAGCTGTTTCTGTATAATATTTTTTCACAATCTTCAAAATGAAATTATATTAAGTTATCATACAAATATTCTGTTCCATTACGAAAATTCAAGGGTGTCGCTCTCATTTTCACATTTCTACTTAACAACTTTACATTTTGTTTATGCCAGCTTCAAAATCTCTGTATGTGCCACCTTGCTGGTGATACAAGCTGATAAGTAAAATATAAATAAAAATCGCTCTATAGCGCAAAGGTAAATTAACTGGGTTGGATGTCATTATAACTTTCAAAGTTCATGTATCACTGTACATCTATTGTAGGAATCGACATAACAGTATATCTCCATTGTTTGTTTATGTTTTACTGTTTTGACATACAATATTGAATTAGTAAAACCGATTCAAAATGCTCCAAATAAATACCGTGCTGAGAAATACGGAATAAAAATCGTACGTCAGTTGTAAGGTGGCACGTACGTTATTTGCGTTGGGAGGTATTTTCTTTCAAAAACGAACAAAGTGATTGATTAAACACATGAGTATGGACAAGACCACCTACTAGCCTTTTGAAAAATCATGTTCTCAATATATTACAAAATCAAAACTATTGACCAAGTGATAACATGAAAGAAAGGAGGGCAATAGTTGAGTGAAAAATAGTTTACATTGGATTCCTTTGCGCTGTATAGTTTTGCCAAAAAAATCCCTTTTATTCAGCCACATACAATTGCGATAACGATAGGTTCGCTGAGAACTAGGAGTTGCGTCCCTTTGTAGACTCTTTACTGTTTATTGTATGGGTAGCTCATTGTGCAGTGTTATTGATCATTGTTTAAATCTCAGTTGGTGTTTCTCCTCCTCCTCCTCCTCCTCCTCCTCCTCCTCCTCCTTCTGGATACTGGTGTGCCATCAATTCTGATGATTTTACACTTGGAGTTGGTTAAAATATATATATGCTATAAGATTAAACACAGGGATGATTTAGAGTTATGAGAGGTAGGACACTGTGATGGCGACTTTAAAAACATCAAGTGTCAACAGGAACGAAAGACTGAGGGAGTTCCATTGTGATATAGTCCTAGGACAGAAGGAATGTTTATATGTGCTTTAAGATATTAACTTATTATGAAACAATTAAGTTATTATAACTTATATAAATCACTCTTGCTGGTCCAGATATTACTGCTTGTATCTGAACATTTGAGTTTGGTAACAAATTGTTACTTTTCATCAAAGGAACATGTAGTTATTTAGAATGATTACTCAATGTTAGAGGAATCGAGTGTCATATGACATCTCATTGTTTAAGGAATCTAGTGTAATTAAACATTTCATTGTTATAAGAATCTAGTGTAATGAGATATCTCATTGTTATAGGAATCTGGTGTAAATAGACATTTCATTGTTAAAGGAATCTAGTGTATTAAGCCATACTATTGTATTAAGAATCTAGTGTAATTAGATATATCATTGTTATAGGAATCTAGTGTCATAATACATGTCATTGTTATAGGAATCTGTTGTCATTAGACATTTCATTGTAACAGGGATCTAGTGTAATTAAACATTTCATTGTTATAAGAATCTAGTGTAATGAGATATCTCATTGTTATAGGAATCTAGTGTAAATAGACATTTCATTGTTAAAGGAATCTAGTGTATTAAGCCATACTATTGTAATAAGAATCTAGTGTAATGAGATATCTCATTGTTATAGGAATCTAGTGTCATAATACATGTCATTGTTATAGGAATCTGTTGTCATTAGACATTTCATTGTAACAGGGATCTATTG